>NC_057758.1:670507-685843 GCF_004010195.1 Chiloscyllium plagiosum
TCACCCACTCCCCACTCCCTCTTCTTTCCCCCAACCCCCTCACCCACCTGCCTCTCCTAATTTGGTTATGTTTACTTTTGCAATGGAAAGGGATATATATATTCTACAGAGGAAGAGTTATTGCTGTGGCAAAGACCATTATGATTCGAATAGGCAACATTTAAGTTGCAAAGGATGGGGAAGGAAGCTGCACGGAGTCGGCACGATTGAAATTTGGAGCTTAATTAAGGGACAGCTATTGTGTTTTCTGTGAGGATGAGTCGTGAAGGCTCAGTTAGGGAGGCTTGAGAGTTACAAGTTAGCCAGTAAAGACCTAAATAGAGAACAAAGAACGTTACGGCACAAGGATAGGCCCTTATGTCCTTCAGGCCTGAGCCAATCCGGATCCTCTATCTAAACCTGCTGCTTCTTTTCAAAGGATTTGTATCCCTTTGCCCTCTACCCATTCATGTATTTGTCCAGGTACATCTTAAATGACATGATTGTTCCCGCCCCTACCACCTCCGCGCTTAAAGCATTTCAGGAACCCACTACCCTCTGCACGACCTTACATATCTCCCCTAAACGTTTTCCCTCTCACTTTGAACTCATGACCCCTAGTAATTCACTCAGGGGGTAAAGTTTTTTGTTGTTCACCCTGTCGGCACCTCTCATGAATTTTGTCAGCCTCAATGAAGTCCCCCCTCAACCTCTACCTTTCTAATGAAAATGTTCCTAATCTTATCAATCTTCATCGTAGCTAGCACCCTCCATGCAAGGCAACATCCTGGTGAACCTCGTCTGCACCCTGACCAAAGCATCCACATCCTTTTCGTACTGTGGTGACCAGAACTGTACGCAGTATTCCAAATGTGGCCGAACCGAAGTCTTATACAACTGTAACATGACCTGCCAACACTTGTACTCAGTACCCTGTCTGATGAAGGAAAGCAGGCATTTGTCTTGACATCTCTCCTGACCTGCATTGCCATCTTCAGGGAACAATGGACCTGAAAACCCAAATCTCTCTGCAAATCAATAATCCCTAGTACCTTTCCATTTACTCTTAAATTGGATCTTCCAAATTGCATCACCTCGCATTTGTCTGGATTGAATTCCACCTGCCACTTTTCTGCCCATGCCTCAATCTGTATATAAACGCTGCTGCATTCTCTGACAGTTCCTTTCAATAGAACATAGAACATAGAAAAATACAGCACAGAACAGGCCCTTCGGCCCTCGATGTTGTGCTGAACATTTGTCTTAGCTTAAGCACCCATCCATGTACCTATCCAATTCCCACTTAAAGTTCGCCAATGATTCTGACTCTGCCACTCCCACAGGCAGCGAATTCCATGCCCCCACCACTATCTGGGTAAAGAACCTACCCCTGACATCTCCCCTATACCTTCCACCCTTCACCTTAAATTTATGTCCCCTTGTAACACTCTGTTAAAATCCGGGGAAAAAGTTTCTGATTGTCTACTCTATCTATTCCCCTGATCATCTTATACACCTCTATCAAGTCACCCCTCATGCTTCGCCGTTCCAATGAGAAAAGGCCTAGCACGCTCAACCAACCCATACGACCTATTCTCCATTCCAGGCAACATTCTGGTAAATCTTCTCTGCACCCTCTCCAAAGCTTCCACATCTTTCCTAAAGTGAGGCGACCAGAACTGCACACAGTACTCCAAATGTGGCCTAACCAAAGTCCTGTACAGCTGTAACATCACTTAACGACTCTTGAATTCAATCCCTCTGCTAATGAACGCTAATACACCATAGGCCTTCTTACAAGCTTTATCCACCTGAGTGGCAACTTTCAAAGATCTATGAATATAGACCCCAAGATCCCTCTGCTCCTCCACCTTACTAAGAACCTACCGTTAACCGTGTAGTCTGCATTCTTATTTGTCCTTCGAAATGGACAACCTCACACTTGGCAGGGTTGAACTCCATCTGCCACTTCTTAGCCCAGCTCTGCATCATATCTAAGACCCTTTGCAGTCTCCTCACTATCCACAATTCCACCAATCTTCGTATCATCTGCAAATTTACTGACCCTCTTCGACTCCCTCTTCCAAGTCATTAATAAAAATTACAAACAGCAGAGGACCCAGAACTGATCCCTGCGGAACTCGACTTGTAACTGGGCTCAAGGCTGAATATTTACCATCTCCCACCACTCTCTGACTTCGACCGGTTAGCCAGTTTTCTATCCAATTGGCCAAATTTCCCACTATCCCATGCCTCCTGACTTTCCTACCATGGGGAACCTTATCAAATGCCTTACTAAAATCCATGTATACTACATCCACTGCTCTACCCTCATCCACATGCTTGGTCACCTCCTCCAATAATTCAATAAGACTTGTAAGGCAAGACATACCCTTCACAAATCCGTGCTGGCTGTCCCTAATCAAGCAGTATCTTTCCAGATACTCATAAATCCAATCCCTCAGTACCCTTTCCATTACTTTGCCTACCACCGAAGTAAGACTAACTGGCCTGTAATTCCCGGGGTTATCTCTATTCCCTTTTTTGAACAGGGGCACAACATTCCAGTTCACTGGTACCACCCTGTTGACAGTGAAGACGAAAAGATCATTGCCAATGGCTCTGCAATTTCCTCTCTTGCTTCCCACATAATCCTAGGATATATCCCGTCAGGCCCGGGGGACTTGTCTATCCTCAAGTTATTCAAAATGTCCAACACATCTTCCTTCCTAACAAGTATCTCCTCTAGCTTACCAGTCCATTTAGCTGCCACTCTGTTCAATCAAAGTGCCATCTGCAAACCTGGTATTCTGATCGCCTATACCTTCCTCCAAATCATTTATGTTTAACACAAATAACAGCGGTCCCATCACGGATCCCTATGGAACACCAGTGTTCACAGGTCTCCATTTTGAGAAGCACCCTTCCACCACAACTCTGTCTCCTGTTGCCCTACCAGTTCTCCATCCATCTAGCTAAAACACCCTGGATCCCATGCGACGTCCCATTTGTTATCAGCCTACCATGGGGAACTTTATCAAACACCTTACTAAAGTCCATGTATATGAAATCGACATCCCTTCCCTCATCAATCAACTTTGTCACCTCTTCAAAGAATTCTATGACATCAGCTGCTCACAGGCGAGGTTCCAGAGAACTGGAGATTAGCCAAGAAGGAAGGAAGCAGGGATAATCCAGGAAATTATAGGCCGGTGAGCCTGATGTCTGTGGAGGGGAAGCTCTTGAAGAAGGGTTTAGTGATAAGATATATGCACGTTTGGAAGAAAATGGACTAGTTAGTGACAGGCAATATGGGTTTGTAAGGGGAAGTTCACGTCTCACCAACCTGATTGTCTCCTCTTCCAAAGAAATGCAATGATAATTGATGAGGGATAGGCTGTGGATGTAATTTATGCAGACTTTCGTATGGCATTTGATAAAGTCCCACATGGCAGATTGGTACAAAAGCTAAAGTAATCATATGGGGTTCATGGTGGCTTGGCTAGATGGACACAGAACTGGCTTGACCATAGAAGAGGGAGGTTAGTATTGGGAGGGTGTTTTTCAGAACGGAGACTGGTAACTAGTGGTGTTCAGCGAGGATTGGTATTAGGTCCTGTGTTGTTTGTAGTATATATAAATGAGCTGAAGGAAGATGTAGGTGGTCTGATTAGTACGTTTGCAGATGACACAAAAATTGGTGGAGTTGCTGATAGTGCCAACGATTGTGAAAGGATATAACAGGATATAGATAGGTGACTTGGACAGAAATGGCATATGGAGTTTAATGCAAGGTGATGCATTTTGGATGATCAAATTTAAGCGTGAATCGTAATGTAAGTGAATGTTTTCTATCTAGACTTTCAAAAGGCCTTTGATCAGGTGCCTCACGGGGGCTGCCGAGTAAGGCGAGGGCCCATGGTGTTCGAGGTGAGCTACTGGCATGGATTGAGGATTCACTTTCTGATAGATAAAATGTTCTGTTTCGGAATGGCAGCTGGTGACAAAGTGGGGTCCAGTGTTGGGGCCGCAGCTGATCACTTTATATATTAAAGATCTGGATGAAGGGATTGGCGAAGTTCGCCGGTGAAACAAAGTTAGGCAGACAGGCAGGTCGTATTGAGAAGGTGGGGAGGCTGCAGAAAGGTTAAGACAGTTTCGGGGAGTGGTCCATGAAATGGCTGATAAAATTCAACGTGAGCAAATGCGAGGTCTTGCACTTTGGAAAAAAGAATGCAAAATGGACTATTTTGTTAAACGGTGAAAAAATTCATAAAGCGAAAGTACAAAGGGATCTGGGAGTGCTAGTCCAGGATTCCCGAAAGGTTGATTTACAGGTTGAGTCCGTGATTAAAAAGCAATTGTCATGTTGTCATTTATCTCAAGAACTTTGGAATATAAAAGCAGTGACGTGCTTCTGAGATTTTATAAAGCGACAGTAAAGCCCTATTTAGAATACTGAGTCCCAGTTTGGGCTCTACACCTCAGGAAGGACATGCTGGCACTGGAGCGTGTCCAGCGGAAAATCACACGGATGATCCATGGAATGGTTGGTCTAATTTATGATGATCGTCTGAGGATCCTGGGATTATATTCATTAGAATTTAGAAGGTTGAGGGAAGCTCAAATAGAAACTTACAAGGTAATGCATGTAAGGCTAGATGATGGGACGTTGTTTCCGTTAGGTGGGGAGATTAGGATTAGTGGGCACAACCTTAAAATTAGAGGGGATCAATTTAGAACGGAAATGAGGAGACATTTCTTCAGCCAGAGAGTGATGGGTCTGTGGAATTCATGGCCACGGATCGCAGTGGAGGCCGGGATGTTAGGTGTCTTCAAGGCAGAGATAGATAAATTCTTAATCTTGCAAGGAATTAAGGACAACGGGCAGAGTGCGGGTAAGTGGAATTGAAACGCCTCTCAGCCGTGAATCGCCTTGCTTCCACTCCTATGTCCTATGGTCTTATGGTCAATTAGGTTTGTAAGATATGACCTTCCCTGCACGAAACCTTGCTGCCTATTACTGGTAAGCCCATTTTCTTCCAAATTGGTAGATATGTTATCCCTTAGTATCTTCTCCGGGACTTCCCTACCACTGACATCCGGCTCACAGGTCTGTAATTACCTGGATTATCCTTGCTACCCTTCTTATATAAGGGGACAACATTAACAATTCTCCAGTACTGTGGGACTTCCCCTGTGTTCAAGAATGCTGCAAAGATATCTGTTTAAGCCCCAGCTACTTCCCTCTCACTTCTCTCAGTAATCTGGGATAGATCCCAGTTGGACTTGGGGGCTTGTCCACCTTAATGCATTTTAGAATACCCAACACTTGCTCTCTCCTTGTGTCGAGTTGACCTAGATCTCAAAAATCTATCCCTAACCTCATCACCCGCCATATCCCTCTCTTCGGTGAATACCGAAACAAAGTACTCATTAAAAATCTTGCCCATTTCTTCTGACTCCACCCATATCTTTTCCTTTGTCCTTGAGTAGGCCGACCCTTTAACGAGTTACCCTTTTGCTCCGTATTTATGAAGAAAACGCTTTGAGGTTTTCCTTAACCCTGGTTGCAAATAATATCTCATGACCCCTTTTATCTCTCTTAATTCCTTGTTTCAGATTGGCATGACATTTTTGCTATTCTTCCAAAGCTTCGTCTGTCTTCAGTCGCCTGGACCTTATGTATGCAACCTTTTTCCTCTTACGTAGTCTCACAATTTCACATGGTTCCCTAATCTTGTCATTTCTATCCCTCATTTTCACAGGAACGTATCTCCCCTGCACTCTAATCAATCTCTCTTTAATAGCCTCCCACATATCGGATGTGGGTTTACCTTCAAACAGCTGCTCCCAAACTATATATCCCAACTTCTAGCTCTAGAGCTAACGAGAGCCAGGAGAGGACATGAGAAGCCATTGGCAGATAGGATCAAGGAAAACCCAAATGCTTTCCGTAGATATATCAGGAATAAAGGAATGACGAAAGAAAAGTTAGGGCCAATCAAGAATAGTAATGGGAAGTTGTGCTAGGAGCCGGAGGTAGGGGAAACGCTAAGTGAACATTTTATCGTCAGTATTCACACTGGAAAAAACAAGGATAGTACTGAGATACAGGCTACTGTACAAGATGTGATTGACGTTCGCAAGGAGGCGGTGTTAGCAATTCTGGAAAGTGTGAAAATAGCTAGGTCCCCTGGGCTGGATGGGATTTATCCTCGGATTCTCTGTGAAGCCAGGGAGGAGATTGCAGAGCCTTTGGCTTTGATCTTTATGTGATCATTGCTTGAAGGATTAGTGCCAGAAACCTGGAGGATAACAAATTTTGTTCCTCTCTTCAAGAAGGGGAGTAAAGACAACCCTGGCAATTATCGACCAATGAGCCTTTCTTCGGTTGTGGGGAAAGTGTTGGAAAAGGTCAACAGAGATAGTGTTTATCATCATCGACAGAGGAATAAGTTTATTAGGGATAGTCAACGCGGTTTTGTGAAGGGTAGGTGGTGTCTCAGAAACCTTATAGAGTTTTTTCAGAGGGTGACCAAGCAGGTGGATGAGGATAAATCGGTTGATGCGGTGTACATGGATTTGGCACAGTGGTTAGCACTGCTGCCTCGCAGCGCCAGAGACCCGGGTTCAATTCCCGACTCAGGCGACTGACTGTGTGGAGTTTGCACGTTCTCCCCGTGTCTGCGTGGGTTTCCTCCGGGGGTTCCGGTTTCCTCCCACAGTCCAAAGATGTGCAAGTCAGGTGAATTGGCCATGCTAAATTGCCCGTAGTGTTAGGTAAAGGGGTAAATGTAGGGGTATGGGTGGGTTACGCTTCGGCGGGTCGGTGTGGACTTGTTGGACCGAAGGGCCGTTTCCACACTGTAAGTAATCTAATCAGTAAGGCGTTTGATAAAATACCCATGGCAGGCTATTGCACAAAACACAGAGGCATGGGATTGAGAGTGATTTAGCGGTTTGAATTGGACGTTGGCTAGCAGAAAGAATGAAGAGGGTAGTGGTTGATGCGAAATATTTACCCTGAAGTTCAGATACTAATGGTGTACCGCAAAAATCTGTTTTGGGGGCAATGCTGTTTATCATTTTTGCAACGATCTAAATGTGCACATGTCACTAAGGTCGGTAGAGTTGTGGATAGTGTTGAAGGATGTTGGAGGTTACAGAGGGAAATAGATAAACTGCAGAACTGGACTGAGAGGTGACAAATAGAATTTGCTTGGACATTGCCTCGTATGGAGGGACGGTCTTACAAGGAGAAGCTGAGGGACTTGAGACTGTTTTTGTTAGAGAAAAGGAAGTTGAGAGGTGACTTAATTGATGCATGTAAGATAATTAGAAGGTTAGGTCGATGGACAGTGAGAGCCTTTTTCCTCAGATGGAAATGACGAGCACGAGGGCTTTGAATTGAAGCGCGGTAGATATATGACAGATGTCAGACTAGTTTGTTTAATCAGAGTAGTAGGGGCATTGAATGCACTGACTGCAACAATAGTAGACTCGCCAACTCGAAGGACATTTAAATGGTCATTAGATACGGATATCCCCCGTCCGCCCTCTCCTCACCTCGGTAAACCCCGCCCTGCATTCCCCTTCTCTGTTAATCCTCCGTCTCTATTACTCCCCCACATTCTCATCGCCCCCCTCTGTTCCTGGCCCATTCCATTGTCCTCCCGCCTGTTCTGTCGTCCTCCTCCCATCCACCTCTTGCCCTTTCCCCCACTCACGTCCCCTCCCCGCATCATGCCTCCCCATTTCTTGTCCGACCCTCATCTTCACCCTTTTCTGTTACTCTTCCCCTGGTCCCCTCTTTCGTCCTCCCCGCCCCAGAGCCTCTCTTCCGCCCCCAGCGCCGGGGAACCAGCAGGCAGTGCCCAGAACCCTGTGGCCGTTCCCCTCAAGAACAAGTATACCTTTTTGGGTACTGTTGGTGGCGGGTGGGGGTAATCTTAGCAGGGGTAAGCCATTGGGTGCAGGTCTCTGGCACGGAGTCTGTCCCTGTTGCTCAGAAGGGAAGGGGGAGATGAACAGGGCAGTAGTCATTGGGAACTCCATAGTTAGGGAGACAGGATGTACTGAGGCAACACGAGAGTCATAGCGATGTACAGCATGGAAACAAACCCTTCAGTCCAACCCGTCCATGCCGACCAGATATCCCAACCCAATCTATTCCCTCCTGCCAGCACCCGGCCCATATCACTCCAAACTCTTCCGATTCATATACCCATCCAAATGTCTCTTAAATGTTGCAATTGTAACAGACTCCTCCACATACTCTGGCACTCACTCCATACAGGTACCACCCTCTGCGTGAAAAGGTTGCCCCTTTTGTATCTTTCCCATCTCACCCTAAACCTATGCCTTCTAGTTCTGGACTCCCCGACCTCAGGGAAAAGACGTTGTCTATTTATCCTATCCATGCCCCACCACCGAGGTCAGGTTCACCGGTCTATAGTTCCCTAGCTTGTCTTTACCGCCCTTCTTAAACAGTGGCACTATGTTTGCCAACCTCCAGTCTTCCAGCACCTCACCTGTGACTATCAATGATCCAAATATTTCAGCAAGAGGCCCAGCAATCACTCCTCTAGCTTCCCGCAGAGTTTTCGGGTACACCTGATCAGGTTCTGGGCATTTATCCACTTTTAACCGTTTCAAGACATCCAGCACTTCCTCCTCTGTAATCTGGACATTTTGCAAGATGTCACCATCTATTTCCCTACAGTCTGTATCTTACATATCCTTTTCCACAGCAAATACTGATACAAAATAGTCATTTAGTATCTTCCCCATTTTCTGTGGCTCCACACAAAGGCCGCCTTGCTGATCTTTGAGGGGCCCTATTCTCTCTCTAGTTACCCTTTTGTCCTTAATATATTTGTAAAAACCCTTGAGATTCTCCTTAATTCTACTTGCCAAAGCTATCTCATGTCTCCTTTTTTGCCCCCCTGATTTCCCTCTTAAGCATATTCCTACTTCCTTTATATTCTTTTAAGGACTCACTCGATCTATCCTGTCTATACCTGACATATGCTTCCTCCTTTTTCTTAACCAAACCCTCAATTTCTTTCGTCATCCAGCATTCCATAAACCTACCAGCCTTCCCTTTCACCCTGACAGGAATATACTTTCTCTGGATTCTTGTTATCTAATTTCTGAAGGCTTTCCATTTTCCACCTGTCCCAACACCTGAAAACATCTGCCTCCCATCAGCTTTCTAAAGTCCTTGCCTAATACAGTCAATATTAGCTTTTCACCAATTTAGAACTTCTACTTTTAGATTTGGTCTATTCTTTTCCATCACTATTTTAAAACGAATAGAATTATGGTCTCTGGCCCCAAAGTGCTCCGCAATGACACCTCAGTCACTTGCCCTGCCTTACTTCCCAAGAGTAGGTCAAGTTTTGCATCTTCTCTAGCACCTTCTTTGCACCATCCACATACTGAATCTTGATTGATGTGTTGCCTCCTAGTTGCCAGGGTGTCTCAGATCGTGTTTTCGGGATGCTTGAGGAAGAGGGGAAATAGCCCCAAGTTGTGGTCTGCATAGGTACTAACGAAGCAGTTAGGAAAAGAAATGGGGATTTAAGGCAGAAATTCAGGGAGCTTGGGTGCACGTTTAGTGCTAGAATAACAGTTGTTATCTCTGGTTTGTTGAGAGGAGTTGAAGACATGGGTACAGGAATGGTGCAGGAGGGAGGGTTTTGGATGCTCATTCTGGGGCTCATTCTGGTGTCGGTGGGACATCTACAAACAAGATGGTCTCCACCTGAAACAGAAAGTTTCCAATATCTTGGGGGGGGGGGGTGGATGTTTGCTAATGCTCCTCAGGAGGGTTTAAACTCATTTAGCAGGGGGATGAAAGCCTAAATTGTTGTTCCAGTGTACAAAAAGTTGAGAATACTGAGGTCAGCAATGTGGTTTCAAGGTCGCAAGAGTAGACCGGCAAGCAAAAAGGTGGTTGGAAATGTGTGCATTTCAACATCAGGAGCATCTGGAATAAGGTGGGAGTACATGCAGCGTGTGTTGATACCTGGGACTTAGATGTTGTCGCCATTTCGGAGACATGGATGGAGCAGGAATACGAATGGTTGTTGCAGGTTTTGGGTTGAGAGGATTCAGTACGAACAGAAGAATGGTAAGAGAGGAGATTTGGCGTGAGCAGAAAGGACATTTGAGAACTCGTCTACTGAGGTAGTATGGGCTGTGGTTAGAAGCAGGAAAGGAGCGGTTACCCTGTTTGAGAAGTTTCTATAGCCTCCGAATAGTTCCAGAGATATAGAGGAAAGGATAATTCTGGACAGGCGCGAGAATAACTGACTGCTTGTAATAGGGGGTTTTCAAATTTCCAAATATTGACTGGAAATACGATAGTTTGAGTACTTCAGATGGGTCCATTTGTTTCCAATGTCTGAAGGAGGGTTATCTGACACAGTATGTAGACAGGCCAACAAGGAGTGGAGCCACATTGGATTTGGTATTGGGTAATGAACCTAGCCAGATGTTATATTTGGAGGTAGGTGAGCACTTTGGTGATAGTGACCACAATTCAGTTATGTTTACCTGACCGTTGGAAAGTATGTTTCCAGGGCAAGAGTTATTGCTGAGGGAAAGGCAATTATGATGCGATTAGGCAAGATGCATTGGAGAGGGAAGGAAATTGCAGGGGATCGGCACAATTGAAATGTGGAGCTTAGTCAGGGAACAGCTACTGTGTGTCCTTGTTAGGTATGGAGAGAAGATCTTATGTGGATAGGCTGAGGGACTTGAGGCTGTTTTTGTCAGACAGATGGTGGCTGAGAGGTGACTTAATTGAGTCATATAAGATAATCAGAGGAGCAACTAGGGAAGACAGTGAGAGCTTTTTTCCTTGGATGGAGATGGCTAATAAGAGTAGACAAGGCTGCAAAAGGAGGGGTGATAGATGAAAGTCATATGTGAGAGCTCGTTTCTTTACTGTGAGTAGTAGGGGTAATTTAAATGGTCATCAGTTAATCATATGGATGAAAATGGAATTGTCAGGGATCGATAGCTTCAGACTGATTCCACAGGTCAGCACAACATCGATGACCGAAGGTCATGTAAGGCGCTGTAATGTTCCATGTTCTATCACATGGGATTTGGGGAGAGCTTGCCAATTGGATACAAAATTGTCTTGACGTTAGGAGACTGTGATGGTGGAGGGTTGTTTTTTTGGACTGGAGTCCTGTTACCAGTGGTATTCTGCAGGGATCAATGATGAGTTGGAAAATGTAGTGCTGGAAAAACAGCAGGCCAGGCAGATCCGAGGGCTTATGCGCGAAAAGTCGATTCTCCTGCTCCTCGGATGTTGCCTGGCCTGCTGTGTTTTTCCAGCACCATATTTTTCAACTGTGGTACTCCAGCATCTGCAGTCCTCACTTTCTTCTAGGGATCAATGCTGAGTCTGTTTTTATTTGTAATTTGTATAAATAATTTATGTGAGAATATTGAAGGCATAATTAGTAAATTTGCAGAGGTATAGTGGACAGTGAAGAAGGTTATTTAGGATTACAAAGAGATTTTGATCAATTGGGGCAGTGAGCTGTGGAGTGACAGACGGAGTTTCAATTTGGCTGAGCATGAAGCATTGCATTTTGGTAAAACAAACAAGGGCAGGGTATATGCAAGTAAAAGTAGGTGTCGTGGGTCGTGATTTTGAATAGAGCTTTTCAGGGATTTAATTTTTTGAAATTTAGTTTGCGTGTAGACAGGGTGGTGAAGATGCTTAGAGATTTAAAAAACTGCAGATGCTGGACTCCAAAATACAAGCAGGAGGCTGGAAGGACACAGCAAGCCAGGCAGCATCAGGAGGTTCAGAAAGTCACATTTCATGTGTAACCTGAAGAAGGGTTTCACCCGAAACTTCGACTTCTCCACCTCCTCATGCTGCCTGGCTTGCTATGTTCTTTCAGCCTCCTGTCTTTCCAATTTGGTTAAGGTGTTTAACATGATTTCTTTCATTAATGAGACCTTTGAGTATAGGACGTTGATGAGGCCTCTTCTGTATCCAATCCTCACGCTGTTTTAAGAATGCTATTATCAAGCTGGAGAGGGTTTGGAAATGATTTACCAAGATGTTGCTGGGAATGGAAGTTTCGAATTCTAAGGAGAGGCCGTATAGGCTTGGACATCTTTTCACTGGAGCGTAGGAGGTAGAGAGGTGATCTAATTGCGGTTTATAAAATCATGAGGGGTGTAGATAAGGCGAATGGTAGATCTCTTTTCCCTGTGCTGGGCGATGTCACGACTAGGGGGTACGTTTTTAAGGTGACTCGTGAAAGATTTGGAAAGGAGATGCTGTACATCTCTATGACTCTACGACATGACGGGAACTTTTTTTGCACAAAATGGCTCATTTGTTGAGTGAACTTCCAGAGTGAAATCACAACGTATAAAAGGCATTTTGGATAACTCCAATGAACCAGAAAGGTTGGGGAAGTAGGGATTAGTTTAGTTTGGGAACATGGTCGGCGTGGATTAGTTTGACCAAAGGGTCTTCTTTCATGCCGCGTAATTCTATGGCTTGGCTCCCTTCATGCTTGGTGGTGGCGGGAGAGGTGGTGGGATGGCGGATTTGGGAAACAGCCGAAACGC
Source organism: Chiloscyllium plagiosum (assembly GCF_004010195.1). NCBI lineage: Eukaryota > Metazoa > Chordata > Chondrichthyes > Orectolobiformes > Hemiscylliidae > Chiloscyllium > Chiloscyllium plagiosum. The sequence goes on from NC_057758.1 coordinate 683,102, forward strand.
ATCCATAAGGGGGAGGGAACAGCATATATGGCACCGCACCCTGTTCAGACATCAAACAGATCCAGCAGCGCCAAACGCAGCATCCCCTACTTGCCTCGGACAATCGGGGACTGGTGAGTGTGTATGTACACGTACGCAGGTTTGCACTGACCTCCCAACAGCCTCTCGCACAGGAACAGTCCCCTTGTGCAGGGGGACAAACGCTGACCGAATGACAACACCTAAGGAAGTTCAGAGGGTCTGAGGGCCCTTGTGGTGCTCGCTCCCAGATCCCTGAACAGATTAAAAGGGGAATTGCAGTGCCTATATTCGTCATTGTACAGATTATAGAACAAAAAATAAAGGAACACGCCCTTCGGCCCTCCAAGCCTGGGCAGATCCAAATGTACTGTCTAAACCTGTCATTCAATTCCTAAGCATCTGTATCCCTCTACTCCCCACCTACTTATGCATTTTTCCAGATGCATCTTAAATGAAACTACCGTGCCTGCCTCAAACACCTCTGCTGGCAACGCGTTCCAAACGTCCACCACCCTCTGTCTGAAGTACTTGCCGCGTGTATCCCCCTTAAACTTTCCACCTCTCACCTTGAAAGCGTGACCTCTCGTTATTGAATCTTTTACCCTGGGAAAACGCTTGTGTCTATCCACCCTGTCTATACCCTTCATGATTTTATAAACCTCAATCCGGACCCCCCAGTCTCCTTTTTTCCAATGAAAATAAACCTGACCTACTCAACCTTTCTTCATAGCTAGCACCTTTCATGCCAGGCAACATGTTCTATGCGCCCTCTCCGGAGTGTCCACATCCTTTTGGTAATGTGGCGACCAGAACTGTACACAGTATTCTAAATGTGGCCGAACCAATGTCTTGTACAATGTTAACATGACTTGCCAGGTCTTATACTCAATATTCTGGATCAGTGGTGCTGGAAGAGCACAGTGTTCCGCGGCGGAAGATGAGGCGTTCTTCCTCCAGGCGTCTGGTGGTGAGGGAGCGGGGGTGGAGGAGGCCCAGCACCTCCATATCCTCGGCAGAGTGGGAGGGGGAGTTGAAATGTTGAGCCACGGGGCGGTTTGGTTGATTGGTGCGGATGTTTACCTCTTATACTCAATACCCCGTCCAATGAAGGCAAGCCTTCTTGACCACTCTATCCATCTGTGCTGCAACCTTCTGGGTAAAATGGACTTGCACTACCAGATCTCTCTGCCCATCAACTTTTCCCAATGAACTCTTCCGTTCATTGTATAATTCGCTTTAGAAATAGTCTTGCCTAAATTCATCACCTCGCATTTGTCTGGAGCAAGGAGATTTGTTGGAGCTGCTCAGGATTTCAGTTCAACCATCGCTGGGGTACTGTGGGCAGTTTGGATAACTCAGGATGCAGTCTGGGCTGGAGAGGTTCAGCTATGAAGAGATGCGGAATAAGATTGCATCATTCTCTCTGGAACAGAGAACGTCGAGGAGGACCAAACAAAGGGGGCATAATTTTGAAATGCTTGGAAGGAGGTTTCGACAGCATTTGAGGAAAAACGTCTTCATCCAGAGGCAGACAGGGATCCAGAATGCAATGCTTGAGAGGGTGGTTGACGCGGGAAACCTCAACCATTAAAAAGTATTTGGATTTGCCACATGTAGTGTCACAACATTGGAGACAGTTAACCCAGTGTGGGAATGTGGTGCAAGCGTAGATAGTGGTGTATTTTTGCAGATACAAACTTGATGGGTCAAATGGCCTCCTCTGTATTGTGTGTTTTGCACGAGGTCAGTCACGTGTCTGCTGTGTTCACGTATTTGTGCATGCAAACACAGGCACACTCCTCATACAGGGACAGTCGTGTGCCCATAGCCAGCCATGCAAACAGACACACGTGTGTAGGACTCCCTCTCTGCCCCCGTTTGGAATTGAACTGGAACTAATTCTGCGTTCTGTTTTCAGGTTGCCATGTGAATTTTGAGTATCCTGCGCAGGACAAGATATATGGTGGAGTCGAGAGAGCCTGGTGATCTTCATCAAAAAGGTGAGCCCAGAGGGAGAGGCAGGGCTCGCGAAGCAGGGGAATACTGCACCGTATAGGCAAAGGCCCTAACAGCACGGGAACACCATCATTTACATTTTCTGTCTGACAGCCACTTGAAAAGAGTGATCATAACGTTGCATTATTTGTTTCTGAGGAATGGATGGCTCACATCTGGAAGAAAAATGTTATACTAGTTGAAGGCCAATTGTCAAATATGAAGCTGTCCATCAGATTTCAATTTTGAACTCGACTCCTCAGCATGTACTATTTTGCAGAAATCGCCTCCGAGCCTCTAAGTTACAGTACAGTCAGTAACAGGCTCCCCAGTAAATGTTATTTTGTACATACAACTGTACCTCACAAGAACAGACCCATCTGTCGTATCTCTGCCCATATCCTGTCGTGTCCTTTGATAACCGTCCTCTCTATCCACCAACATTGCAAACTTACTAATCAGACTCCTTGCACTTCATCCACAGAGCCCCCAGCACTGAGTCTCACGGGAACACCACTGGTCACAAACCTCCCGTCAGAAGAGTGCTCTTGATTAACTGCCCTCTCTTGCACATCAGCGTTCCTCTCGCTTTGTCTCTCTCTCTCGCTTTGTCTCTCTCTCTCGCTTTCTCTCTCTCTCTCTCGCTTTCTCTCTCTCTCGTTTTGTCTCTCGCTCGTTTTGTCCCTTTCTCGTTTTCTCTCTCTCTCTCTCTAGTTTTGTCACTCT
>NC_057758.1:686223-702916 GCF_004010195.1 Chiloscyllium plagiosum
ATGAGGAAGCTGGAGAAATCTATATTCATCCCGTGTGATTGGAGGGTTCCTAGGCGGAAGATGAGGCGCTCTTCCTCCAGGCATCGTGTGGTCAGGGTCTGGCGCTGGAGGAGGCCAAGGAACTGCATGTCCTTGGCGGAGTGGGAGGGGGAGTTAAAGTGTTCAGCCACACGGCGGTTGGGTTGGTTGGTGCGGGTGTCCCAGAGGTGTTCCCTGAAACGTTCCGCAAATAGGCGGCCTGTAGAGGAGACCACATCGGGTGCAACGGATACAGTAAATGATGTGTGTGGACGTGCAGGTGAATTTGCAACGGACTTCTGTGATGTTTATCGCATTGTACACCTTTTCCACTAATCCAGGCTGTTCTACTCCTTACATTAGAAGAAATGTACTCCAAAATGCTTGTCCTGCGGTGTTCATTAATCTGGTTCTCTCTGTTCTTCCTGTTAGACTTGTTTTGACTTAACATCAACATTCTCGATCACTCCAAATATTCACAGACTGCTCTGTTTCCCAGCCTGCTTGTATTAGTTCTATGTGCCCTCTAAGATATCCCAATGATGCAGATATCTGAGGAACTTCCTCCTACACCAACCGTGGTTTCAACAACATTGCCTTCCTATTCCTAGCCCCTCTAGCACTTCACACAGGGAGTAATCGCAAGATGTCAATCCCAGAGGTCATGCGTTTTTAACTTCCTATCTACTTCCCTAACTTTCCTTTGTAGGACTTTGTCTCTTCGAATGGAATGAGGAGAACAGGTAAGGCAGATGACCTGACAGCTTGGATTTGTACATGTTTCTACAAAGTACTAATCCAATGTACACCGTCACAAAAACTTGGTTGAGAGAAAGGCAAGATTGACACCTTAATATGCCAAAGTTTAGATGCTTCAGGCGAGAGAAGTGTGAGGGATATAGAAAGGTGCAGTCACTGTAATGGGATTATACTAAAGATCTCCAAATAGCCAGAGGAACACATATGTAAGAAGCTGATGGAAAGATGTAAAAACAACAGAGTTGTTGTAGAGGGCGATTTAATTTCCCCAATATTGCCTGAGACACCCGTTGTACCAGTGGCTGAGATGGGGCAGCTTTTGTACCAATGCCACGGTACAAATCTTTCAACCTTGGCACCAAGGTGGCAACACATCATCCTGGAAGCTTGGAAGCTCCTTTGTGACCACAGCAACGCCTGTCTGTGCTCCTAGCTACACAGTCTCCTGTCATGACTGCTCACCGACACATTGACACCCCTCCCACAGTACAGCAGTGCCACTGACCTCCTGCTTTCCCCTGAAAGGTTATTCTGCCCCCACAACACATTGCAAAACGGTATACCTGTTCGAGAGGGGAATGGCTACAGGGGACTCCCGCACTGCCTGCCCACACTTTCTCATCTTGCTATTGGTCACTCAATTCTTTTCTGTCATCTGTCCTGATGATGTTACCAGCTCATTAAACATGGTGTCCACACCATTCCCAGCCTCATGGGTGCTCCGTCGTGAGTCCACTCACAACTCCAGGCACTCTGCGCAGCACGTCAGGAGCTGTAGCTGGAACACACTTCCTCCCTCACTCCCTCACCTTAGAAACTGGGAGTGTCCCGAATTAATGTACTAGAGGGACGGGTTTTCCTGTTATTTTAAACCTCGGCGACTGCATACAATAAACTAGGAACCCACTACACAACCTTTCCCACTTCTCACGAAATTCCTGTCGCTGGTTCTCTATTCCTAGCAAACTACAAACCATAGGTATAAGTACTTTATGTGCCATCTCCCTCTCTCCCTCCCTCCCTAGGTCCCTCGAGCTGCTTCCGAAGCAGCCAATCCCTCTGTTATATTTTGAGTTGTAATGGAACCTCCAGAGGTTGGTCTTTGGATTCAGTTTAGCTTTGCTGTGCTTGATCCACAGCTCTGACTGACCTTGATCCAGGCGCCATTCCTCAGGTGTTTATCAGGAAGAGCCTGTCACTGTTTATGCCCAGCGATCAGTCTGTAGGCTGGAACTCACTGCCCAGTGCGTGCTGCTTTATGTATAAACCGCTCAGCGTACAGCCTGTCACACACTCCACAGCAATTTCCTGTTTCATGTGTAATCCCCTCGATCAGAGTACATGTTTTTCTGTATCTCATCCCTTTGATCAGAGTGTGGGCTGTTATCCACTCCCTGTCTATTCTATTTTATACGTAAAACAGTCAGAGTACTGTATCTGACTCACTCCTGAGTATGTGTTGTGTTGTACCTAAAAACCTTCCCTAGGGGTAGGGAGATCAGGTTGTGACTGTACAGGACCTTGGTTCGGCCACTGTGGGAATGCTGCGTGCAGTTCTGGTCTCCCTGCTAGAGGAGGGATATTATGAAGTCTGGAAGTATCCAGGAAATATTTGAAAGGATGTTACCAGGGTTCGAGTGTTTGGGTTATAAGGAGAGACTGTACACACTGGGGTATTTTCCCTGGAGCGTCGGACGGTTAGGGCAGATCTTCTAAGGTTTATAAAATCACGAGGGGCATAAATAGGGTAAATAGGCAAGGTTTTTTCCCAGCTGTGGGAGAGTCCAAAGCCAGAGGACGTAGGTTTAGGTGAGAGATGAAAGATTTAAAGGGGATCTAAGGGGCAGCTTTTTCACACAGAGAGTGGTGCATGTATGGAATGAACTGCCAGAGGAAGTGGTAGAAGCTGGTACAATTACAGCATTGAAAAGGCATCTGCATGGGTGTCTGAGTTTAGACGGATGTTGGCACAGCTGAGCTGGAATGAACAGTCTGTTTCAATGCTGTGTATCTCGGTGATGCTTTGATTCGATGAGAGTGCCATCTGTAACTTGCCAGCTAGTATACATTGTTTTATACAGAACTCTCTTGCTAAGGGCGGTCTATAGCAGACTTCCCAGCATAAGTGGTTTTAGATGTAAATTCCTTGATCACAACAGAGTCTAGCTCTTGCCACTCTGTTGTTTATGACATCAATCCGTCAATTAAAGTATTGCTCCGCCTTCTCTGTTGCCTGAAGGATACATTCTTCAATCGGATTTAAATAAGCAGGAATTGTTCTACCTATTTAATCCCCCGATCAACTTACTGTCTGTATCGCACACTCCAGTATATGTTTGAAAAGCAGAAGTTGCTGGAAATCTCAACAAGTCTGGCAGCATCTGTGAAGAGGAAGCAGAGTCGACATTTCGGATCCAGTGACTCGCCGACAGAACTGGACTCAAAACGTGAAGTCTGTCCTCTTTGCACAGGTCTGTTGAGCTTTTCCAGCAATTCTTATTTTTGTTCCTGTTTTTCAGTATCTACCTTTCTTTTGCTTTTATATATAACTGCATCCATCAGTGTACAGTATATTATTCTCGCTCGTCTATTTTGTCTTTATGTACAAACCCTTTGAATAGAGTACTGTTTGCAACTCAATTTCTGGAATGCTTTGTTTTTGATTGCAGTGCAGTGCGTAACTCACTCTCCCGTCTCCTACATGTAAACCCCTCGATCAGAGTTCAATGTGCAACTCACTCCTAAGTCTGTTGTTACAGACCATCACACAGTCAGGGAGTTACAGATGGTCAGACACAGAGAGGTGCAGATGGTGACAGACAGTCAGAGAGTTACAGACCGTCACAAACAGGGAGTTACAGACAGTCACACGCAAGTTGTTACAGACCATCACACAGTCAGGGAGTTACAGATGGTCAGACACAGAGAGGTGCAGATGGTGACAGACAGTCAGAGAGTTACAGACCGTCACAAACAGGGAGTTACAGACAGTCACACGCAAGTTGTTACAGACCATCACACAGTCAGGGAGTTACAGATGGTCAGACACAGAGAGGTGCAGATGGTGACAGACAGTCAGAGAGTTACAGACCGTCACAAACAGGGAGTTACAGACAGTCACACGCAAGTTGTTACAGACCATCACACAGTCAGGGAGTTACAGATGGTCAGACACAGTCAGAGAGGTACAGATGGTGACACACAGTCAGGGAGTTACAGACCGTCACACAGTCAGGGAATTACAGACAGGCACACACAGGGAGTTACAGATGGTCAGACACAGAGTTACAGACCGTCACATAGTCAGGGTGTTACAGACAGTCGCACAGTCAGGGGGTTACAGACAGTCACACACAGGGAGTTACAAATGGTCAGATACAGGAAGTTACAGATGGTCAGACACTGTCAGAGCGGTACAGACTGTCACACATGGTCAGGGAGTTACAGATGGTCTGACACAGTCAGAAAGGTACAGATGGTGACACATGGTCAGGGAATTACAGACAGTCACACACCGGGAGTTACAAATAGTCAGACACGGAGTTACAGACAGTCACACACACAGGGAGTTACAGACAGTTACACACAGAGAGTTACAGACAGTTACACACAGAGAGTTACAGATGGTCAGCCACAGAGAGTTACATATGGTGACACAGGTCAGGGCATTACAGACAGAAACACACAGTCAGGGAGTTACAGACCATCACACAGTCAGGAAGTTACAGACCATCACACAGTCAGGAAGTTACAGATGGTCAGACACAGTCAGAGAGGTACAGACGGTGACACAGTCAGGGAATTACAGACAGTAACACACAAGGAGTTACAGACCGTCACACAGTCAGGGAATTACAGACAGGCACACACAGGGAGTTACAGATGGTCAGACACAGAGTTACAGACCGTCACATAGTCAGGGTGTTACAGACAGTCACACAGTCAGGGAATTACAGACAGGCACACACAGGGAGTTACAGATGGTCAGACACAGTCAGAGAGGTACAGACAGTGACACACAGTCAGGGAGTTACAGACAGTCACACAGTCAGGGAGTTACAGATGGTCAGACACAGTCAGAGAGGTACAGACGGTGACACACAGTCAGGGAGTTACAGACCGTCACACAGCCAGGAAGTTACAGATGGTCAGACACAGTCAGGGAGGTACAGATGGTGACACACAGTCAGGGAGTTACAGACAGTCACACACAGGGACTTACAGATGGTCAGACACAGTCAGAGAGGTACAGACGGTGACACACAGTCAGAGAGTTACAGACCATCACACAGTCAGGGAGTTACAGACCATCACACAGTCAGGGAGTTACAGACAGTCACACGCAAGTTGTTACAGACCATCACACAGTCAGGGACTTACAGATGGTCAGACACAGTCAGAGAGGTACAGATGGTGACACACAGTCAGGGAGTTACAGTTGAGACCTGTTCGAGAGGTGTCAGACCGCTGCCTGGACTCGGAGCTGTTTCCTGTCAGTCTGACAGATGGTTAAACTCCTGGGGTGGGGGGTGTGGGGTGTGGGGGGAGGTGGGGGGGCTGCCTGGCGTGAGTTGAAGGGATTGCGGGATCTGGCGTAAGCGTTCCCTCTCCCTCCCACTCTCCCTCCTTCCCCACCCTCTCGACCGCTCCCAGTCTCCCCAACCTCTCCATCACTTACCCAAATCATCCATCCTTCAGGTCCGCGCTCTCTCTCTCTCTCTCTCTCTCTCTCTCTCTCTCTCTGCGTCTGTGCCCCTCTCGGACACAGGGGGCTACTCCGTGTCCCTGCTCCCTCTCATCTTGGAGAGACCAGAGAGTCGAGGGAAGGAGTGGGAAGGAGGGGAGGGGCAGGATCTGACAAGGGAAAAAAATCTGACAAGTGAGGCAGCTGGGAGATTTGTCCATGTAAGGTCTGACTGTTGAGGGTTATACAGACATGGAACAGGCAAGGAAGAGAGAGAGAGAGAGAGAGACACACACAGGATAGGGCAGGAGTGTTAGCTCTGCAGGAATTAGTTTGGAGCCAGCGACAGAGACAGAGAGAGAGAGAGAGAGGAGGCAGCTGGGAGATTTGTCCATGTAAGGTCTGACTGTTGAGGGTTATACAGACATGGAACAGGCAAGGAAGAGAGAGAGAGAGAGACACACACACACACACACAGGATAGGGCAGGAGTGTTAGCTCTGTAGGAATTAGTTTGGAGCCAGCGACAGAGACAGAGAGAGAAAGTTTTAAGTCTCTCTCCTCTCTCCTCTCTCTCTCGCACACACACACGTCGTTCCAACAGGAAATACCAACACACAACTATTTAAACCATCCAGGAGCCTGGCAAACGCACTGGGAAAAGATGGAGAGATCTGTCTCCCTGCTCACAACCCAACCCCGTTCCCAGATTATCCCAGCCCCCCGCACGCTGAGGGAGCTTTACTCAGCACCTATCCCCGTGCTGTCCCTGTCCCTGGAAGCGGGGACTGTGTAGAGAGAGCTTTACTCTGTATCTAATCCCGTGCTGTCCCTGTCTCTGGAAACGGGGACAGTGTAGAGGGAGCTTTACTCTGTATCTAACCCCGTGCTGTCCCTGTCCCTGGGAGTGTTTGATGGGGGACAGTGTAGAGGGAGCTTTACTCTGTATCTAACACCATGCTGTTCCTGTCCCTGGGAGTGTTTGATGGGGGGGATAGTGTTCCTATTCCTAGCCCCTCTAGCACTTCACACAGGGAGTAATCGCAAGATGTCAATCCCAGAGGTCATGCGTTTTTAACTTCCTATCTACTTCCCTAACTTTCCTTTGTAGGACTTTGTCTCTTCTAATGGAATGAGTAGAACAGGTAAGGCAGATGACCTGACAGCTTGGATTTGTACATGTTTCTACAAAGTACTAATCCAATGTACACCGTCACAAAAACTTGGTTGAGAGAAAGGCAAGATTGACACCTTAATATGCCAAAGTTTAGATGCTTCAGGCGAGAGAAGTGTGAGGGATATAGAAAGGTGCAGTCACTGTAATGGGATTATACTAAAGATCTCCAAATAGCCAGAGGAACACATATGTAAGAAGCTGATGGAAAGATGTAAAAACAACAGAGTTGTTGTAGAGGGCGATTTAATTTCCCCAATATTGCCTGAGACACCCGTTGTACCAGTGGCTGAGATGGGGCAGCTTTTGTACCAATGCCACGGTACAAATCTTTCAACCTTGGCACCAAGGTGGCAACACATCATCCTGGAAGCTTGGAAGCTCCTTTGTGACCACAGCAACGCCTGTCTGTGCTCCTAGCTACACAGTCTCCTGTCATGACTGCTCACCGACACATTGACACCCCTCCCACAGTACAGCAGTGCCACTGACCTCCTGCTTTCCCCTGAAAGGTTATTCTGCCCCCACAACACATTGCAAAACGGTATACCTGTTCGAGAGGGGAATGGCTACAGGGGACTCCCGCACTGCCTGCCCACACTTTCTCATCTTGCTATTGGTCACTCAATTCTTTTCTGTCATCTGTCCTGATGATGTTACCAGCTCATTAAACATGGTGTCCACACCATTCCCAGCCTCATGGGTGCTCCGTCGTGAGTCCACTCACAACTCCAGGCACTCTGCGCAGCACGTCAGGAGCTGTAGCTGGAACACACTTCCTCCCTCACTCCCTCACCTTAGAAACTGGGAGTGTCCCGAATTAATGTACTAGAGGGACGGGTTTTCCTGTTATTTTAAACCTCGGCGACTGCATACAATAAACTAGGAACCCACTACACAACCTTTCCCACTTCTCACGAAATTCCTGTCGCTGGTTCTCTATTCCTAGCAAACTACAAACCATAGGTATAAGTACTTTATGTGCCATCTCCCTCTCTCCCTCCCTCCCTAGGTCCCTCGAGCTGCTTCCGAAGCAGCCAATCCCTCTGTTATATTTTGAGTTGTAATGGAACCTCCAGAGGTTGGTCTTTGGATTCAGTTTAGCTTTGCTGTGCTTGATCCACAGCTCTGACTGACCTTGATCCAGGCGCCATTCCTCAGGTATTTATCAGGAACCGCCTGTCACTGTTTATGCCCAGCGATCAGTCTGTAGGCTGGAACTCACTGCCCAGTGCGTGCTGCTTTATGTATAAACCGCTCAGCGTACAGCCTGTCACACACTCCACAGCAATTTCCTGTTTCATGTGTAATCCCCTCGATCAGAGTACATGTTTTTCTGTATCTCATCCCTTTGATCAGAGTGTGGGCTGTTATCCACTCCCTGTATATTCTATTTTATACGTAAAACAGTCAGAGTACTGTATCTGACTCACTCCTGAGTATGTGTTGTGTTGTACCTAAAAACCTTCCCTAGGGTAGGGAGATCAGGTTGTGACTGTCCAGGACCTTGGTTCGGCCACTGTGGGAATGCTGCGTGCAGTTCTGGTCTCCCTGCTAGAGGAGGGATATTATGAAGTCTGGAAGTATCCAGGAAATATTTGAAAGGATGTTACCAGGGTTCGAGTGTTTGGGTTATAAGGAGAGACTGTACACACTGGGGTATTTTCCCTGGAGCGTCGGACGGCAGCTGAGCTGGAATGAACAGTCTGTTTCAATGCTGTGTATCTCGGTGATGCTTTGATTCGATGAGAGTGCCATCTGTAACTTGCCAGCTAGTATACATTGTTTTATACAGAACTCTCTTGCTAAGGGCGGTCTATAGCAGACTTCCCAGCATAAGTGGTTTTAGATGTAAATTCCTTGATCACAACAGAGTCTAGCTCTTGCCACTCTGTTGTTTATGACATCAATCCGTCAATTAAAGTATTGCTCCGCCTTCTCTGTTGCCTGAAGGATACATTCTTCAATCGGATTTAAATAAGCAGGAATTGTTCTACCTATTTAATCCCCCGATCAACTTACTGTCTGTATCGCACAGTCCAGTATATGTTTGAAAAGCAGAAGTTGCTGGAAATCTCAACAAGTCTGGCAGCATCTGTGAAGAGGAAGCAGAGTCGACATTTCGGATCCAGTGACTCGCCGACAGAACTGGACTCAAAACGTGAAGTCTGTCCTCTTTGCACAGGTGATGCCAGGCCTGTTGAGCTTTTCCAGCAATTCTTATTTTTGTTCCTGTTTTTCAGTATCTACCTTTCTTTTGCTTTTATATATAACTGCATCCATCAGTGTACAGTATATTATTCTCGCTCGTCTATTTTGTCTTTATGTACAAACCCTTTGAATAGAGTACTGTTTGCAACTCAATTTCTGGAATGCTTTGTTTTTGATTGCAGTGCAGTGCGTAACTCACTCTCCGGTCTCCTACATGTAAACCCCTCGATCAGAGTTCAATGTGCAACTCACTCCTAAGTCTGTTGTTTTATGTATAAACCCCTCGATTAGTGTGCAGTCTGTAATTCTCTTCCCAGTTTGTGATGTTTTGTATGTAAACCCGTCAATCAGATATCTGTTTGTGAGTCTGTTTTCTCACTGTTCCGACACAGACAGAGTCAATGTACACTCTGATGGAGGCTTACAAGGGGAGGTTGGTTCCACAACAACATTGAACTGTTCGAGAGCAGCACACCTCAGGACAGTGAGATGGAGAGCAGCGATATGATCAATATCCAGTTATGCTCCTTCTAATGACATCAAGAAAGAGTGCTCTGCCAATAGAAGTGGGGACGGGGGCGAACATTGTACATATAGACATCTAACCCTCATAATGTCCCAGTTCTGATGGTTCCTGCAGTCAAATAGCAACCATGCTTTGGCTCCCCGTGTTGCGTTCAGTCAGAATTCTTCTGCTTGTAGTTAATTCCAAAGAGCTTTGATCAACACAACGTATTGTTCATTCATATAGAGGAATGTTGTCTTGGTTTGTACCTGCTGGAAAATGAACCCCTCTACTTTTTAAACTCAAGGTAAAGCTCCTGCTTCAGTGTCCACTCCCAACGCAGTTACAGCACAAGTTCAGAGACAGGTAAATCTCCCGCTCAACAGTGCGAGACTCGCCGTCTTAAAATCCATTGGATTGGTCAATATGAGGAAACGTTAGTAATGCTGCAGTCCGTGTCCTAGGTAGACCCCAATGCCATTAGAATGACAATAACTTTCGAGGTCAGGATGGTGTGTGGCGGGAGGGGAGCTTGTTGAGGTAGTATTCCTATGTATGAGCTACCGTCATTCTTCTAGGTGGAAGTGGGCACGGGTTTGTAGTGTTCCGATTTACAATCAGTGATCTGATTTTTTTTAGGTGGCTCGATTTGCCCCGAGATCCCTGGTTCTAGACACTGGAATTATAGAATGTGAATTGAAGAAGGCAGTAGGCAGGTGTTTCTCGGCAAAAGAATCTGAGCGTTTATTTAGATAACTACAAAAACTATCACAAGAAATCCAGTAAAACACTAAACAGTGAAATTAGCATGAACAGTTATACAGACGATAGAAATTAAATTTTCTGTTTTTCAGCGGCAGCAGCAACTCAAAGGGCGGGAGCTTGGATCAGGGGCCTGCCGGAAGCGTTGAGTCACTGATTTGAACCTTTAAAAACTTACGTCAGCGGCTGCAGCAACTCGACGGGCGGGAGCGGTGAGTCATTGATTTGAGCTTTTTTATTTGAAGTCAGAGAGCAGAGGTTTCTGGGAAAGGAGGGACTTCTTATTTTTATTTCCGTCCAGCTATATAAGTCAGTGTTTTCTCAACCAGAGACCCTCCCACCCAATCACCACCTCCAACCTCAAAGACCAGTGGCATATCAGGTAAGCGTCTCTTCTTTTCTTTCTAATTTTGAGATCAGGGGACTAGCAAGGATAGCAGTACAGGGAGAGCAATGTTCCTCCTGCATGACGTTTGAGGTGAGGGACGCCAATAGTGTCCCGTCCAAGTACACCTGCAGGAAGCGCACCCAACTCTAGCTCCTCCAAGACCGTGTTTCGGAACTGGAGCGGGAGCTAGATGAACTTCAGATCATTCGAGAGGCAGAGGCTGTGAGGAGGGTTTCAGGTACTTGGATAATTGGGACTCATTCTGGGGAAGGTTGGACCTGTAATAACAGGACGGTTTTCACTTGAACCAGAAGTGTACTAATATCCTGAGTAGGAAATTTCTTGGTGCTATTCGGTTGGGTTGAAACTAGCTCAGCAGGGGCATGGGAACCTGAGGTGTAGTTGCAGTGCACAGGAGGATGAGAGTAGGGAGGACGGACAGGATGTCAGGGTCACAGGAATGTGCTGGCAGACAGCAAACTGGTTTGTAGTGTGTCTACTTCAACGCCAGAAGTATCCGAAATAATGTAGGTGAGCTTGCAGCATGGATAGGTACTTGGGAATTCGATGTTGTGGCCATTTCGGAGACAGGGATAGAGCAGAGTGAGGAATAGCTATTGCATTTTCCAGGGTTTAGATCTTTCATTAAGAACAGGCGAGGTGGTAAAAGAGGGCGAGGCGTGGCCTTGTTAGTCAAGCTGGCTTAGATAACTTTTGATGAGGACTCGTCTACTGAGGTGGTGTGGGCTGAGGTTAGAAACAGGAGAGGAGAGGTCACACTGCTTGGATTTTTTTATAGCCCTTCACAGAGTTCCAGGGAGGTGGAAGAGAGTATTGCCAAAACTATCCTGGGTAGGAGCGAAAGGAACAGGGTGGTCATTATGGGGGACTTTAACTTCTCCAACATTGACTGGGAAGGCTATAACTCTAGTATGTCGGATAGATCAGTTTTTGTCCCATGTGTACAGGAGGATTTCCTGACACAGTATATCGAAGGGCCGACAAGAGGGGAGGCTACACTGGATCTGGTGCTTGGTAATGAACCTGGCTAGGCGTTTGATTTCGTTGTAGGTTAGCACTTTAGAGACAGTGACTATAATTAATTTATGTTTAGTTTAGGGATGGAAAGGGATAGGTACATGCCACAAGTCAAGATTTGTCGATGGGCAAGGGCAATTATGCGATTAGGCAAGAATTAGGATGCATGGAATGGATTAGCGAAATTCAGGGGATGCAGACAATGGAAATGTGGAGCTGGTTTAAGGAACAGATATTGCGTATCCTTGTTAGGTATGTTCCTGTCAGACAGGGAAGAAGCAATAAGGTAAGGGAACCGGAGATAACTGCAGAAATCTCTTGTTGAGCAGAAGAAGGAGGCTTATGTGTTGGAGGTGATGGAGAGTCACAGATCAGCTCGTAAGGATTTAAAGAGAAAGTTAAGAGCCAATAGAGGACTCGAGCAGACTTTAGCAAATAGAATAAAGGAGATCCATAAAGCTTTCTATAGGTATGCGAGGAATAAAAGGATGATTAGTGTAGGAATTGGGCCAGTCAAAGACAGAAGTGAGAAGTTGAGTGTGGACCCTGTGGAGATTGGCGAGGTGCCAAACAAACATTTCTCATCGGTTTTCACTCAGGAAAAGGAGAATATTGTAGAGGAGAAGAATGAGGTACGAAATATTAGACGAGAAAGGATCAAGGTTAATTACGAACAGGTGTTATTAATTCTGGAAGAAGTGAAAGTAGACAAGTCCCCTGGGGCGGATGGGATTTATCTGAGGATTCTCTGCGAAGCTAGGGAGGAGATAACAGATCCTTTTGCTTTGATATTTGAGTCGGCATTGTCAACAGATTGAGTACCAGAGGACTGGAGGATTTCAAATATTGTGCACTTGTTCAAGAAGGGCAGTAGAGATGACCCGGTAATTCTAGACCAGTGAGCCTACTTCTGTTGTGGGAAAGGGTTTGGAAAGGATTATAAGAGATAAGATTTACAATTATCTAGCGAGCAACAATTTGATTTTAGGTGGTCAACATGGTTTCGTCAAGGGCAGATCGTGTCTCACAAACCTCATTGTGTTTTTTGGGAAGGTGACCAAGCATGTAGATGAGGGTAGGGCAGTTGACGTGATATACATGGACTTCAGTAAAGCCTTTGATAAGGTTTCACGTGGTAGGCTGTTGGAGAAAATGCAGAGGCATGGAATTGAGGGTGATTTAGCAGATTGGATTAGAAACTGGCTTTCTGAAAGAAGGCAAGCGAGTAATGTTTGATGGAAAATATTCAGCCTAGAATCTGGTTATTAGTGATGTGCCACACTGATCTGTTTTGGGGCCATTGCTGTTTGTCATTTTAATAAATGACTAAGATGCAGGCACAGGTGGATGAATTAGTAAATTTGTAGACGACACTAAAGTCGGTGGAATGGTGGACAGTTTGGAAGAATGTTACAAGTCGTAGAGGGACTTGGATAAACTGCAGAATTGGGCTGAGAGATGACAAATAGAGTTGAATGAAGCTAACTGTGAGGTGATGCACTTTGGGAAGCATAACATGAAAGCAAAGTACTAGGTCAATGGAAAGATTCTTGGTAGTGTGGATGTGGAGAGGGATCTTAGAGTGCATGTACATAGATCCCTGAAAGTTGCCACCCTGGTGGATAGGGCTGTTAAGAAGGCATATGGTGTGTTAGGTTTCATTCGTAGAGGGATTGAGTTCCGGAGTCACAATATCATGCTGCAGCTATACAAAACACTAGTGCGGTCACACTTGGAATATTGTGTTTGGTTTTGGTAGCCATATTTCGGGATAGATGTGGAAGCATTAGAAAAGGTGCAGAGGAGATTTACCAGGACGTTGCCTGGTCTGGAAGGAAGGTCTAATGAGGAAAGGCAGAGAGACGTGGGTCTGTTCTCATTGGAAAGAAGAAGGCTAAGAGGGGATTTGATAGAGACCTACAAGATGATCAGAGGATTAGATTGGGTAGATTGTGAAAGTCTTTCTTTCCGAGGATGATGACGTCTGCTTATATGAGGGGGCATAACTGCAAATTGAGGGGTGATAGATTTAAGACTGATGTGAGAGGCAGGTTCTTTATGCAAAGAGTGGTAAGGTCGCGGAATGCCCTACCTGCTAATGTAGTGAACTAAACTACATTAGGGAGATTTAAGCAATCCTTAGAAAAGCATATGGATGATGATGCGAAAGTGTAGGGGCGGGAGCTGAGAATAGTTCCAGGGCAGCGCAACATCGAGGGCCAAAGGGCCTGTTCTGCGCTATATTGTTCTATGCTCTATGTTGTACATGCATTTTCAAGTTAAACACAGACTAAAATCTATCAGTTAAGCAGTAGGTTTTAACCATGATGCTATCACCAGTCTTCTTACCCTTGGGATCCCATGCACTGTTACCACCCGCCTTCCCCTCCCTGCAAGCTCGGTCAGAAACTTTGGGCTCTAGTGAGTTTAATCTCACCACTGAGGAAAATGCGATTTTGAAGTTCAACTGGTATTTGGTTGAGGTCTGCAATTATTCTAATTGTGGGCCCCTAATCTTGGCGCCAAATCTGTGCTTGCCCTGTAGTCTGGTATTCCCTTTGATATCGATTGGTTTCCTGATAGTTAAGAATATGTGTGTGAATGTATTTCGATTGAAGTTGAATGCCACGGATCTCTGAATGGGTTTTGAATGAACAAAGAACAAAAAAACAAAGAAAATTTACAGCACAAGAACAGACGCTTCGGCCCTCCAAGACTGAGCCGATCCAAATCCACTGTCTAAACCTATCACCCAATTCCTAAGCATCTGTACCTCTCGCTCCCCACCTACTCGTGCATCTGCCCAAACACACCTTAAATGAATCTGCCGTGCCTGCCGTTACTACCGCCGATGCTGGCAGCGCGTTCCAGGCACCTACCACCCTCTGTGTAAAGTACTTGCCGTGTACATAATTCAGTGAAGTTGAATGTTGTGGTTCTGTTCGCCGAGCTGGGAATTTGTGTTGCAGACGTTTTGTCCCCTGTCTAGGTGACATCCTCAGTGCTTGGGAGCCTCCTTTGAAGCGCTTCTGTGTTGTTTCCTCCGGCGTTTATAGTGGTTTGTCTCTGCCGCTTCCGGTTGTCAGTTCCAAATGCCGGGGACGAAACGTCTGCAACACAAATTTCCAGTTCGACGAACAGAACCACAACAACGAGCACCCGAGGTACAAATCTTCTCACAAATATTGAAGTTGAATGTTCCGTACCTATGTTACATATTCTGTGTGCTGCTGAGCCCGCGGTGTAAAGTTCAATTTAGGTCTGGAGTGTTAAGTTTGTTTAATCGTTCCCCCAGAATGGATGTGTGAATTAGAATTCCAGGCCGCACAATGGTTTCTGGCAGCCATCTCTGTACTTGTATATTTTTCCCAGCTCTCAGCCCGGCTGTCCCCTTTACTTTTAAAGGTTTAGAAATGTTCAGGGTTTTGTCTAGAATTTTAGGTGATGGTGATTTTTGCTCAATCCAACATATTTCCTCTTTAATACTCAATGCCCTGGAGTATCACCTTGGGTGAACAAAAATCGGCGAGACCTTAACGCCAACTCCCCAAATTACCAAACGTCAGCACATCTCGTGGATTGTCTCCTGAAAGGGAAAAACAAGGCAGGATTAGGGCAATTCGAAACATACAGGTATACAGTGCACAGCGTACAGGCACAACACGAGATTCAAACAGTTCCGACCCTTCCAATACAGACCCTGTGCACCCATCTACCTGCTACCAGACCAAGCCTGTTCTCAGTGTTTCGGTTACTGTTTGAACGTCCACCTGCTGTCACACCCCGCGTCACAGACGACCGAGCGATCCTGACTGTCCTGTCATTTGCTCCTGCCTCACCCCTTTGCTCTTCCCTGTCTGCTTGGGCCACAGCCAGTCTTATTAGGCAAAACAATTCCCTGACCTGGGACAGAGAAAGGCTGAGTTTCTGGAACAGTTCCTGGCAGGGACCGTGCTGTCACTTCTGTTACCCTTCGCTGCAGGCTACATTGTGTGCTTCCTGAATGTCCCTTTGCATCTTTTCTTGCATTTAGCTTGTTTCTCCAGATGGTTTATCTTCTCCTACAATGGCATGTTCAATGTCCTTGGCGTTTGTGACTTGACACTGCAGATATTCGAGATGTTTTCTGTACCTTTCCTCTTTTTACCACCCCTCTTGTCTCTCTCTTGCTGCAGGTTTGAGTAAAGCATTTCTCCTGCGCTGGTCTCATGCTGGAGCTCTCTTCTGACTCCCTTAACTGTGCCTTAGGTTCCTTGGCTTTCTTGTCCAGGATCCACAGCCATCCCTGAATGCAGGGGAGCCAGATTATGCTCCTTCTATTTGCTGTCACTCTACTGGGTTGCTTGAATGTTCAGCTTGCAAGAGATCTCGCAACTATTTTTGCTTGTGTCTTTACGAAAGAAACGAACTTTGTAGTGAATAAAACCTTTGAAGAGCAGGTGTACATGCTGGAATAGGTAGAGATAGAGGAAGCTGATGTGCTGAAAGATTTGTCAAACATTAAGATTGACAAGTCGCCAGGCTCGGACCAGATTTGTCCTCGGCTGCTTTGGGAAACGAGAAATGCAATTGCTTCGCCACTTGCGAAGATCTTTGCATCCTCTCTCTCCACTACAGTCGTACTTGAAGACTGGAGCGAGGCAAATGTAATTCTTCTTCAAGAAAGGAAATAGGGAAATCCCCGGCAATTACAGACCAGTAAATTTCACGTCTGTCGTCTGCAAGGTGTTAGAAAGGACCATCTGGAAGAGATTGATTAAATATCTGGAAAAGCATGGCTTGATTAAATACAGTCAGCACGGCTTTGTGAGGGGCAGGTCACGCCTCACAAACCTTATTGAGTTCTTTGAGGATGTGACTAGAAAAGTTGATGAGGGTCGAGCTGTGGATGTGGTGTATATGGACTTCAGCAAGGCATTTGATAAGGTTCCCCATGGTAGGCTCATTCAGAAGGTCAGGAGGAATGGGATACAGGGGAACTTAGCTGCCTGGATGCAGAATTGGCTGGCCAACAGAAGACAGCGAGTGGTAGTAGAAGGAAAATATTCTGCCTAGAAGTCTGTGGTGAGTGGTGTTCCTTGGGCCTCAACTGTTTGTAATTTTTATTAATGACTTGGATGAGGGGATTGAAGGAGGGGTCAGCAAGTTTGCAGAC
>NC_057758.1:703220-720597 GCF_004010195.1 Chiloscyllium plagiosum
GATAGCCAGAGATTATTTCCCAGGGCAGAAATGACTAACACGAGGGGTCATAGTTTTAAGCTGGTTGGAGGAAAGTATAGAGGGGATGTCAGAGACAGGTTCTTTACACAGAGAGTTGTGAGAGCATGGAATGGGTTGCCAGCAGCAGTTGTGGAAGCAAGGTCATTGGGGACATTTAAGAGACTACTGGACATGCATATGGTCACAGAAATTTGAGGCTGCATACATAAGGATCAATGGTCGGCACAACTTCGTGGGCTGAAGGGCCTGTTCTGTGCTGTACTGTTCTGTGTTCTATGTTCTATGTTTTTGAGTCTCTGATCAAGAATAAGAAGGATATATATATATATTGTATTTACACAATTAAGAACAAGAGAATGTTTTGAAGTGTCAAGGGTGTTATAGGTGTTCTTATCTGGAAAATCGGGAGATTTGCGAGCCTTGGGAGGTAAAGTAAATCATAATTCAAAGAGATTGTAGAAGTAAGAAGAACAAAAGACCAACAAGCGACCGAATAGTACCTTTTAAAGGTCAACCAAGGAACCACCAGAGTTGGAGAGATACTAAATGAATATTTCCCGTCAGTTTTTACTGTGGAGTAGGAAAAAGACTTGGGGACGTTGGGGAAAATAAATATTGATGTTTTGAAAACAGTCCACATTATGTAAGAGGGATTGCTGGAGGTCTGAAGACACTTGATCACGTGTATCCCAGGATGTTGCAGGAAGTTAGGGATGAAATTGTGGAGCACCTAGCAGCAATATATGTCTTATTTCCAGCACCAGTGAGGTGTAAGAAGATTGGAGCAGCGTTGTTGGGGTAGGAGTGCGGGTGCAAATGTTGTTCCTTTCTCGAAGAAATGCTGTCACCAAAAGCCTGAGAACGAAAGACCTGAGTGTGACATCGGGTGGATAACGTGTTGGAGGGGATTCTGAGAGGTCGTATTCACGTCCATTTGCAGAATCAAAGACTGGTTAAGGATAGCCTGCAGGGTTTTTATATGGGAAACCTCGCTTGTCAAACTTGACAGCTTTTTTTTGAGAACGTAACCAAAATGATTGATGAGGGCAGAGCAGTAGGTATTTGCCTACTTGGACCTCAGTAAATCATTTGACAGGGTTCTGTAGGGTAGACTAATTAATACAGTTAGATTGCATGGGATTAAGTGAGAACTGGCCAATTGTATAAAAATTGTGTTGATCGTCGGAGACAGAGAGAGAGGTGGTGGATGATTTTGTTTTGGACTGGAGGCCTGTGACCTCAACAGTGTTCTGCAATGATCGATGATCTGTCCAATTTTGTTTGGCATTTATATACAATGGGATTTTGATAAATTGAGTCAGCAGGCTGTGTAACAGTCACAGAGATGTACCGAACAGAAACAGACCTTCGGTCCAACTGGTTCATGCCGACCAGATATCCTAACCTAATCCTGTCCAATTTTCCAGCACTTGGCCCATATCCCTCTAAACTCTTCCTATTCATATACCCATCCAGATGCCTTTTAAATGCTGTAATTGCGCCCACCTCTACCTCGGTGGGCCTATTATGTGCACGCACCAGCCTCTGTGTGAAAAGTTGCCCCCGAAGTCTTAACTGAGTTTTATTCATCAGTAACTGTGTATTTAAAAGATGTACTGAACTTTCCAATTCTTGGAGTAAACTAACACCTTCACTTCCATTGGAGCATACGCCAAATCTGTCCCACCAAAAAATACACACATTGTACACAAGCCCTGCTTTCCAGGAATAGGCCCACAGTCCTAAATGTTATAATATCTTAAGCGCTTGTCAATGTACTTTCCAAAACGATTGTGAGGTTACCTGCCTCAACTACCCTGCCAGGCACTGCATCTTAGACACCCACCACCCTCTATGTGAAAACAGTTTTCTTCCAATCCCCTCTAAATATGCTACCTTTCACCTTAAAAAAATTGTCCTTTTGTTAATGACCTTTCAACTAAGATCAGCTGCTTTCTACCCACCCTGCGCGATGCTAAATCCTTGGCAATATCATGGTGAATGCCTTCACCCCTTCCTGTTCAAATGCATCCTTCCGATACTACAGTTTACAGATCTGCACACAGTACTCCTGCTATGGTCTGCCCAAAGTCTTGTGTAGCTCCATCATAATCTCCTGACTCTTTTTTTACGTATGCCGTGACTGATAAAGGCATGTGTCCCATATGGCTTAACAATCCCATTAACTTGTCCTGCCTCCAACAGGATTCTGTGTACAAAAGCCCCCAAGACATATCTTCCTTCAAGAGAGAGTTTCTAGGTGACCTGCCATTCACTGTGCACTTCCCTCAGGATAGACGTTCCACTACCCTTGACATAAGTCTGTTTGAACTGTGCAATTTTCAGATTACAGAATTTGACAGATTTTTCAAATTACTATATTTTCAGTTGTATCATTTATAAACCAACTGGCATAAAGTCCAGATAAAGCTGACCATTATTCAAATTTCTGGCATGTGCAGAACTTGTAATATAAAAAAAGCTCGACTTAAATTGTTCAAGTTCTAAAAAAAAGCCTTCAAATAAACCGTCGTAGAAAATATAAATGCTACTTTCCAGGTATGAGAGACGAGCTGTTTGATATTACTGACTTCCCCACTGCAAAGAAAAACAAGCTGTCTGCCACAGTTTAACATTCTGTTATTTTACTAACATTGAATGAGAGGTTCTGTTGACATTGACATATCACAAGACACATATAACAGCTGTCGTGGATCCAATGGACATTTCACAATAGAACAATAAATATTTATTACAGGGTACTAATCTTGCCTCAAGATTAAATTGCATCTAAAAACCTATTCTTGCATGCATGTAGAAAAACTTTGAAGGAAACAAAAGATTTCAATTCACCATTATGTATGATTAATTCTTGTGCAATGACTGTTGGTTCTTAAGCTAATAAGAGCTCTCAAGCTACTGTGGGCTACTTCACAAATAACATTTGATGTTCCATCAATAGGTTTAAATGCTTGAGGAAAAAAATTCTAACACAAGTCTCTTACTTGCATTACACACTACGTTCCAGTCTTCAGTAACCCGGTCCTACATGGAATTCTGCCAAGCACCAGTTCCATTATTTTGACAGATGGAGATTTAATTTGGATGAAGGCGGGTATTGCATTTTGGTAACTCGAACCAAACAAAAAAGGTTCTGATCGCTCGATTGGTAAGGTGACTCTATTTTTAAAAAATATTTATTTTCTACATTCTCTTCTGAATTTTAGAAGAGAGTGAATAGTGGTTAGGGCATTTCAATGTTCCTCCTGTGGAATTTGGGTGGTAAGGGTCACGACGAGTGTCCCTGCTGACATCCTCTGTGGGAAGGGCACCCAATTTCAGCTCTTTGAAAACCGCTTTATGGAACAAGAGCTGGAGCTGAATGAACTTTGGATCATTCGGGAGGTGGGGGGAATTATTGAGAGGATTTGCAGGGATGTAGTCACACCTCAGGTCGAAGAAAAAGACAAGTTACAGTCAGGGCACAGAAAGGGAACTGGCATGCAGTGCAAGAAATCCCTGGACCGGTTCTCTGGAATAACAAGTATACCATTTTGGATGCTGTTGGGGGATGAACGAATTACCAGGATAGGCTATTGGGTACAGGTCTCAGGTGCAGAGTTTGCCCCTGTTGCTCAGAAGGAAGAGGGGAGATGAGTAGGACATCAGTCATAAGGGACTCCATGGAGAGAAAGACAGACAGGACGTTCTAGGGCAACGAGATAGACTCTCAGTTGCTGTTGCTTCCCAGGTGACAGGGTTTGTGATTACTCGGATCGTGCTTCTGGAATCCTTGAGAGGGAGGGTGAGCAACCCCAAGTCGTGGTCCAAATATGCACTAATGACATAGGTAGGAAAAGACATGGGGATTTAAGGCAGAAATTCAGGGAGCTAGGGTACAAGTTTAGAGCTAGAGCAAACAGAGTTGTTACTCTTTTTTGTTACCCGTGTCATGAGCGAGCAAGGTGAAGAATAGGGAGAGAGAGGACTTGAGCACATGGCTACAGGGATGGTGCAGGAGGGAGGGTTTCAGATACCTGAATAATTGGGACTTGTTCTGCGATAGGTGGGACCTCCATAAACAGGATCGTCCGCACCTGAACCGGAGGGGTACCAATATCATGGGGGGGTGGGGACATTGGGAATTTGCTAATGCTCTTTGGGAGGATTTAATCTAATTCAACAAGGGGAATGGGAACCCAAGTTGTAGTTCCAGTGTCCAAGTGGTTCAGAATAGTGAGGTCAGAAATGAGGTTTCAAGGTCGCAAGAGTTCACCAGTAAGCAGTAAGGTAATATGAAGTGTGTCTACTTTAACACCAGGTGCATCCAGAATAAGATGGATAAACTTGCAGCATGGGTTGCCACCTGGGACTTGGGTGTTGTAGCCATTTTGGAGACAGTGATAGAGCAGAGACAGAATGGTTGTTGCAGGTTTCAGATATTTAAGTACGAACACAGAAGTCGTAAAAGCGGTGAGGTATGGCAATTTTAGTCAAGGACAGTATTATGGTGGCAGAAATGACGTCTAAACAATCATTTATTGAGGTATTATGGGCTGAGGTTTGAGAAAGGATAGGAGAGGTTACCCTGCTGGGAGTTTTCTATAGGTTCCTGAATAGTTCCAGAGACGTAGAGAAAAGGATACCAAAGATAATTCTGGATAGGAGCGAGACTAACAGCACAGTTATTGTTGGGGACTTTAACTTTTCAAATATTAACAGGCAAAACTAAAGTTTGAGGACTTTAGATGGGTCAGTTTTTGTCTGATGTGTGCAGGATGGTTTCCTGGCACAGTTTCGAGACAAGCCAAGAAGAGGCAGGGTCACAACTTGTAAATGACAAGTTGTAAATGACAAATTCCAAAAAATCTAAGATTAAAAAATAAAGTTGTGCAATGAAATGGGAGTGGCCCTCAGCTTTTCTCTGTTTTGTTTTGTTACCAGCAGTGTGAAGAAAGGCTGCTGGACCCAGAATTGGTCCATGCTGACCTGCCTCTGACTTTGATCATTTAAGAAGTTGTTTAATTTTATCTTTTGTGTGCCAAGGAGTGTTTATGTGGATTGTTGCAAGTATCTGGAACAACATCATTAAGTTGAGATAGTCTGTTGAGTTTTCGGATAGGATAATCTATTCGGTATTCTGTTTTCTGTTCTGTGTCTTTCATTCGGTAATCATGTAAATACATTGTGTTTTATTTAAAACTAAATGGTTTGGCCAGCTGATTCTCTCCTGGAATATCTATTTTACACCTGTTTAAAATAACCCGGTTGGGGGTTTGGCAAAAGGTAATTAAGACCAAGCTGCTGGAAAAAGCAGACAAGCTGGAGTTGCACCTGCCTCATTATGAAAGGAAAGGATTGATAATTACAACTATAGCTCAGATTTTACATTTCCTGGAAACACCATCAGAACCTTTAGAGATGGCTACAATTCAATTCAAAATTAAGCAGCTTTAGTTGGAGGCAAAAGGCAAGGAATTGCAATGAAAGCAGAGTAACGAGGAAGAGAGAGAGAGAAGATAGAAGGGAGAGAGAAAGAGAGAGAATTTGAACTTTGGAAACTGCCACTTTGACAGGAGTTCAAAAGTAGTGAGAACGCATGCAGAAGAGCAGGGGGTTAAAACAAGATTATCAGCTGAAATGGCTGATGTTATAAGTTGGTCCTCAAAGCTGTGTTTGGCTTCCAGAATCAATTTCAATCCATAAAAGATAGAAATTGGGGAAAACAGAAATCCTCACGTTGAAAGGGAAAGGTAGATCTGGGTGAAGATCATAAAGATAACCTACCACAGGGTAAAAAGGGAATCATTGAAGGGGACAGAGAAGTGAAAAAGTTAAATAAGCTAAATGTTTTCACTGAAATGAAGGAGCCTGCATGAAATAACAGTTTTGCTGTGTTATAGAAGTACTGGGCAGTCAGATACAGGAAAACAGAAAAAGCCAGTGGTAGCAGAAAGCACAGTTGAGAATAGAGAGCTGCTGCAGAGTATACAAGCTGGTCGGAGGTTGGTTAAGGAGGGAGTGTCAGGTCTTCTTCAACCATATACGTGCGAAGGTAAAGTTTATTCACATAGAACAGGAGCAATAGGTAAAGAGGTTACAGTACTAAGACACACAGCATCTTCTCAGTCTTTAATGCTGAAAGATGATACTTCTGAAGGACTATTTCCAGAAAAGTAAATAGCAACGTGAATTTACGATGAGACAAAAAGTGGTTAATTATGTGACGTGAGGTTAGAGTGTTCAGAGAAGAGTGGATAATTCGTGATAGGAGCACTGGACAAACTCTAAGATCCAGAATAAAATTTGTCCTTGATCATGATAGAGCTGATTCACCAGGAGGAGTGTTGCCTACTGTGGTTGAAAAGCGAATGAAAACTCAGGCAACTGAACTATTGCAGAATACATATCCTAGAAATTTTCCTGACAGTGTGGCAATAAAGTCTCAAAGTCGCCAATTCAAACAGGAGAGCTCAAAGAATACAGATAAGAAAGTTAAAGTGGAATTAACAGATTGATCAGATAGTTAAGACAAAGCAAGAACAGATGTATGACAATGCAGACATCTTTGGCTCAGCCAAAGTAATTGATTTAAAGCAGAAAGATGAAAACTCGAAGCAATTGAATCCAAAGGAACACTAAAAAGTAACCTGAATGACTCCATAAATATTATTACCTTAAAAATTATGTCTTAATGAGGAAATGAAGACAATCACATATTCAGGCAGATGAAAATGCGCAGAAATTCATCAAATCATATTGCCAGTGGGGACAAGAAGGAAGTGCTGCAAGTGATGCATGAGCTACGATTTAAGGGTCATTTAGAAGTGTGGAAAACACAAGATAATTTGCAAAAATATTTTTCCTTCCCTGGTGTGTACAAGGATGTAGTTGAATTTTGCCAGGTGTGCCCTACATGTCAGGTAATTGGAAAACCACAGATGTTAATAAAACCCGCACCTTTAATACATATTGCTGTTTTGAGGAACCTTTTACAAGTGTCATATTTGATTGTATAGGTCCCCTATCTCAAATAAAAAGTTGGAATCAGTATTTGTTCACAATGATGGATGTAGAGACTAGAATAGAGAGGCTGTTCCATGACAGTGTCACAGCAGCAAGATATGCAGAGGAATTACTCAAATATTTCACTAGATATGGAACGTCGACAGAGATACCATCAGTTTACGGGTCAAAGTTCACACCAAAAGTATTGATGGAAGCTCTGGACAGCTTAGGAATAAAACAACTCAAACGTTCGATAATATTTCTCCATAGTAGGTTAGTGTGCAAAATGCGCAGGAATGGGATTGCGGGAGATATAGCAGTTTGGATCAGTAATTGACTTGCTAAAAGAAAACAGAGAGTGGTGGATGATGGGAAATTTCATACTGGAGTTCAGTTGCTCGTGGTGTACCGCAAGGATCGGTGTTGGGTCCACTGCTGTTCGTCATTTTTATAAACGACCTGGATGAGGGGGTAGAAGGGTGGGTTAATAAATTTGCAGACGACACAAATGTCGGGGGAGTTGTGGATAGTGACGAAGGATGTTGTAGGTTACAGAGAGACATAGATAAGCTGCAGAGCTGGGCTGAGAGGTGGCTAATGGAGTTTAATGCGGACAAGTGTGAAGTGATTCACTTTGGTCGGAGTAACCGGAATGCAAAGTACTGGGCTAATGGTAAGATTCTTGGTAGTGTAGATGAGCAGAGAGATCTCAGTGTCCAGGTACACAGATCCAGGTTGATAGGGTTGTTAAGAAGGCATACAGTGTTTTAGCTTTTATTAATAGAGGGATCGAGTTCCGGAACCATGAGGCTATTCTACAGCTGTACAAAACTCTGGTGCTGCCGCACTTGGAGTTTTGTGTATAGTTCTGGTCACAGCATTATAAGAAGGACGTGGAAGCTTTGGAAAAGGTGCAGAGGAGATTTACTAGGATGTTGCCTGGTGTGCAGGGAATGTCTTACGAGGAAAGGCTGAGGGACTTGAGGCTGTTTTTGTTAGAGATAAGAAGGTTGAGAGGTGACTGAATAGAGACAAATAATATAATCGGAGGGTTAGATATGGTGGACAGGGAGAGCCTTTTTCCAAGTATGGTGACGGCGAGCACTAGGGGGCATAGCTTTAAATTGAGGGGTGATACATATAGGACAGATGTCAGATGTAGTTTCTTTACTCACTGAGTAGAAACTATATGGAATGCTTTGCCTGCAACAGCAGTAGATTCGCCAACTTTAAGTACATTTATGTTGTCATTGGACAAACATATGGACGCACATGGAATAGTGTAGGTTAGATGGGCTTCAGATTGGTATGACAGGTCGGCGCAACATCGAGGGCCGAAGGGTCCCGTGGTCCATGTTCTACTGCATACCACCAGCATTGCAGTGATCGCTGGAAAGTTGGCATCAGACATTGAAGACCATATTGAGAGCTTATACTGAAGACTATCCAGATGATAAGGAGAAGGGAAAACTGTTTGTCCTTTTTGCGATCAGAGGTGCACCAAATGAATTGTCCAAGTCCAGTCCATTTGAATTTGTTGAAGTGAGAGGACCGTTAAGATTGTTTAAAGAGAAATCGGAAATTTGAATCCACATATCTGGACTATGTATCAAATTTTAGGGAGCGATTAAATGGAGGTAAGAAGTTGGTTAGATAGCATTTAAACTTCGCACAGAGTACAATGAAAGAATAAGCAGACAAGAAATGAAAAATTCACGATTTTGCTGTCCGACATAATGTATTACTGTTACTTCCAATTATAGATGAACCTTTAAAAGCAAGGTTTAATGGACCTTTTCAAGTCAAAAGGAAATTAAGTGAGGTGAACTACTTGATATGGACTCGAGACAGAAATAGAAATCTCAGAGTGTGTCATGTGAAAAGGGTCAGAAGATATTTTGACAGGAAGGAAAGCAAGAGGCGAATTTGTTATTCATTACAACCAAGACGGTTGAACCAAGTTCAGGGGATTCTGAATTGGGCATTCTTCAAATTAAATTGGACAAATAGGAAGTTGTCAAAAATAGAATTATTTATTGTGTTACCTTCCAAATAAAAGTGAAAATGACCTGAAGAAGGGACTCCTATCACATGGGGAGATAGGCGGAAATAAGTTGGGTTGTACTAACCTAATTATGCACGTTATAGATATTGGAGATGATGTTCTGATTAAGCAGTATCCTTATAGGTGTACCCCTCTAAAGTAGTCACAGGTGCAAAAGGACTTTGAACGCATACTGCAAGATGACATATTTGAAGTGAATTAAAGTGACTGGAGCTCACCCATAGTAATTCTGCTAAAACCAGTTGATACCCAGCGGTTATATGTGAATTGTGCACAGTCAACGGAGTGACAAAAACTGCTGCATATCCGATTCCGCGTTTGGAAGTCTGTATTGAGAAGGCGGGACAAGCAGCATATATTTCTCAGTTAGACTTTCTTAGAGGAGGCACCTTTGTCAGAAAGAGCAAAGGAAACTTCCGCTTTTGTCATGCCCAATGGATTGCATCAGTTTAAAGTCATGCCATTTCGCAGTAAAAATATACCAGCCAGATTTCAGAGACTAACCAAAATGGTAATTTCTGGATTACTTAACTGTGTCATTTAATCTCAAATGGAAGGAATATTAACAACATTTATCAGACCTATTTGTTTGACACGGGAAGGCAAGCTTGGTGAAAAGCCTGGTTAAAAGCGAATTTGCCAAAACCCAAGTGACTTTCCTGAGTCATGTATTGGATTCGGACAAATTACCCCACGGTACGCAACAATGAAGATAATTGAGCAGGTTCCCATACCATCAACAAAAAGAGCAGTGTTTATGTTGCTCGTGTCGCATCTGGGACAATCATACGCACTGATTTTAACCAACTGAAGTTTGCAGAGACTGTTTCAATCGAGCTTGTTGGTACAGACATTCCATTTGAAAATCGTACATGAGGCAGGACGAGAACATGTGATTGTCTACACATAGCCGACACTCGAATGAGAAATGAAGGCATTTGGTTGCAGGAGTGCAACAGACTGAAACGGAATGTAGCTGTGCATGTCTGCATGTTTACACTCAATGTAATCTATATGTGTATTTTGGAGATCTAACAATTTTATGGGTGTTTAAAATGCTGTAATCCTTGAATATTGATGGTTCATTTTTTAAGAGGGGAGGTGTGACAAAGCTGTTCCTTTAACAAGGTGTGCTGTCCTTGACATTTTTTTCAGAGGGCTCTTAAATGACAGACTCTGAAAAATCTGAAGAGTGAAAGATTTTAGAGCCAATTTGTTTGTAGCTAACAGGTACTGCATCAGGCAGAAGGTTTTCAAGTTTAAAAAAACTTGTAGAATGAAAGGGGAGTGGCCAGTTCTCAGAGCTCACCATATTCTCGTGTGATTTTTCTTTTCAGCACGAGTGTGAAGAAAGGCTGCTAGACCCAGAATGAAGGTCCATGCTGATCACTCTCTGACTTCTATTCTGTAAGAACGTGTTTGATTTTACCTTTTGTGCCAAGGGGAAATTTATGTGGATTGTTGCAAGTATCTGGAACAGCATCATTAGGTTGGCATAGTCTGTTGGGTTTTCGAATAGACCAAATTATTCGGTATTCCTTTTATTGTTCTTTGTGTTTTATTCAGTAACCTTGTAAATAAATTCTGTGTTTTTAAAGCCTAAATGGTTTGAGCAGCTGATAAATGGAAGACCCATTTTACACCTGCTTAAAACAACTAGCAAAACTATGTTCTCGGCTACCTTGAAATGTTTTTAGCAGTCTAGCGTGGTCCATAACAACGCCAAGGATAGAACGAGTGAAATGAGGAGTATAAACTGTTAATCTCGGGAAAGGACAACTGGGAAGACAGATAGCATTGTTAATTGCAAAACATTCCTGAGTCATTTTGACCTCGATAAAATAAGCAACCTCAGCTTCACAAATAACACTCGCTCGGTATGATGCAGCTGGTAAGTGTCTGCAGAGGTGAATAACATTGAGAGGGGAGTTGGTAAGTAACGAATGCAAAGCTGCATAGACTCATTGTAACGTGAAGTGTGTGAATGTCCAGTACATCATGGGAAGGGCGGCGACTTGGAGTCTGTCAGTATTAACATTTCTGAGTCTGCATGGGTAAGGAGCTCAGAATAAAGATGATTTATGCTGTTGAACACAGGACTCAAGATGCTGCTGCAGAATTTCTCTCCAACAGAGTCAAACAGAACAGGAGCACGATGAAGTGGGAATACTGTCCAAAATAACAGAGAATATACGGAAATACAAATACTGCATAAACGGTTTGGGAACATATGGAAATGGTAATACTGTAATAAATTGCAGAGATGTATCAACGATGGAATACTGCCTGTGGACGTGGGAAAACTATCCAAAATAACAGGTAATATATGGAAGTGGAAATGTTAATCAAAATGAAAGGAATGTGTGGAAGTGTGTATATTGTCTAAAATAACTGAGACACATTAAAGCTCGAATTGCACAGATAAATATGCTAATATATGGAATGGGGAATACTATATTCAAACAAGGGAAAATATGGATGTTTGAACACCATATGTAATGAAAAGAACATAAGAAGTTTGGAATGCTGCCAAAAACAACAGGAAGAATACATTCCAAATATGTGGGAATACGTTCTAATATATCAGGAACACATGGAAGAGGAAATACCTTAAAATATACCTGCTTAAAACAACTAGCAAAACTATGTTCTCGGCTACCTTGAAATGTTTTTAGCAGTCTAGCGTGGTCCATAACAACGCCAAGGATAGAACGAGTGAAATGAGGAGTATAAACTGTTAATCTCGGGAAAGGACAACTGGGAAGACAGATAGCATTGTTAATTGCAAAACATTCCGGAGTCATTTTGACCTCGATAAAATAAGCAACCTCAGCTTCACAAATAACACTCGCTCGGTATGATGCAGCTGGTAAGTGTCTGCAGAGGTGAATAACATTGAGAGGGGAGTTGGTAAGTAACGAATGCAAAGCTGCATAGACTCATTGTAACGTGAAGTGTGTGAATGTCCAGTACATCATGGGAAGGGCGGCGACTTGGAGTCTGTCAGTATTAACATTTCTGAGTCTGCATGGGTAAGGAGCTTAGAATAAACATGATTTATGCTGTTGAACACAGGACTCAAGATGCTGCTGTAGAATTTCTCTCCAACAGAGTCAAACAGAACAGGAGCACGATGAAGTGGGAATACTGTCCAAAATAACAGAGAATATACGGAAATACAAATACTGCATAAACGGTTTGGGAACATATGGAAATGGTAATACTGTAACAAATTGCAGAGATGTATCAACGATGGAATACTGCCTGTGGACGTGGGAAAACTATCCAAAATAATATATTTTGGTAATATATGGAAGTGGAAATGTTAATCAAAATGAAAGGAATGTGTGGAAGTGAGTACAATGTCTAAAATAACTGAGACATATTAAAGCTCGAATTACACAGATAAATATGCTAATATATGGAATGGGGAATACTATATTCAAAAAAGGGAAAATATGGATGTTTGAACACCATATGTAATGAAAAGAACATAAGAAGTTTGGAATGCTGCCAAAAACAACAGGAAGAATACATTCCAAATATGTGGGAATACGTTCTAATATATCAGGAACACATGGAAGAGGAAATACCTTAAAATATTAAAAAATAAAATTTGAAAGCTTCAATCCTCCAAAACAACACAAACATGTAGAAGTTGCAATTCTGCGCAAAATATCAATGAACACATGGGAGTGCAAAGCAATAGCGGTCATGCAGAGGTGTGAATACTGTTTAAAATAGCACGACCATGTGGATGTTAAAATATAGTCTAAAATGAAAGAAACATTAGGAATTGGAAAACTCTTGGAAATTCAATGAAGATTTTGAGGTGGGAATACTGTCTAAAATAACAGGGAACAATTGGAAGAGGGAATGCCATCTCAAATTACATGACCATGTGGACTTATGTTTGGGCATTCAACAGTGTGCAGCTGTCTACTGTCTACAGCAATACAATATACAAAGTGAGGGACAACTGATATTTGGACTCAGAATTATGCAGCACGTGTATTGTCTACAATAATATCATATTTATAGTAATGCAACATCTACAATGTGAAGTAAGTGACAGTTGGACAAGGGATAAGTGGACACTGCACAGTAAGCAGCCTACGTACCGGCTTTAGTCATGCACTATCTGCAGTATGAGAAACTCTTTATTTGGCCACTCAGCTGTTGTAACCCTACATATTGAATTCCCGATCACACAATGAGATGCTGGTTTATGTTCCAGTCTTTAACGTTGGACAGTGCTTCGTTTTTTTAGAAATCTGAGACACTGAGTGATGCCTCGTACCAGTTGAGGCCTGTGTTTGAGCCAAATATTCAACGTACCAAGCGATTCTCCTCACATTCCTGAAGTCGGAGTATTTATGACAGTTATGTTCACTTCCAGGTTTTTGTTCTGTTCTTATATCCATGAGGGTTGATTCTCACCAACTTGGTTATTACCAAAGGCATAACAATAACAAGTCAGCTAATGAGTGGTATTGACGTGCAATGGCAGTGTCCCTATCCTTGAGTCAGGAGGTCTTTGTTCATGTACCCCATCGCCTCATCAGACCTTTAACAATTAATACTACCTTAAAATGACGGCAGTGTTTGTTCAGAATGTCGAATGTCTTGCTGTACTTAGAGGCCATGATTGGCATAAGTGAAAGCAGCAATTATCAGTTTTTAAACTCGCTACAATTCTGCAGAGAATTGTGCATTTGGATCTTTGAAACAGGCTGGGAGATTATGGCTGCATTATTGCTTCTGATTTTCCGCTGGGTCAGCATTAATTTTCCCTTTCATAGAACATAGAACATTACAACGCAGTACAGGCCCTTCGGCCCTCGATGTTGCGCCGACCTGTCATACCAATCTGAAGCCCATTAATACTACACTATTCCATGTGCGTCCATATGCCTATCAAATGATGGCTTAAATGTACTTAAAGTTGGCTAATCTGCTACCCGTGCAGACAAGGCATTCCATACCATTACTATTCGCTTATTAAAGAAACTACCTCTGACATCTGTCCGATATCTATCACCCCTCAATTTAAAGCGATGCCCCCTCGTGCTCGCCGTCACCATTCTTGGAAAAAGGCTCTCCCTTTCCACCCTATCTAACCCTCTGATTATCTTATGTCTCTCGATTAAGTCACCTCTCAACCTTCTTCTCTCTCACGAAAACAGCCTCAAGTCCTTCAGCCTTTCTTCGTAAGACCTTCGTAAGACCTTCCCTCCATACCTTACCTTCGTAAGACCTTCCCTCCATACCAGGCAACATCCTAGTAAGTCTCCTCTGCACCCTTTCCAGAGCTTCCGCATCCTTTTTATAATGTGGTGACCAGAACAGTACACCATACTCCAAGTGCGACCGCACCAGAGTTTTATACAGCTGTAGCATAACCTCATGGTTCCGGAACTCGATCCCTCTATTAATAAAAGCTAAAACACTGTATGCCTTCTTAACAACCATATCAACCTGGGTGGCAACTTTCAAGGATCTGTGCACCTGGTCATCGAGAACTCTCTGCTCATCTACACTACCAAGAATCTTACCATTAGCCCAGTACTTTGCATTCCGATTACTCCAACCAAAGGAAATCACTTCACACTTGTCCGCATTAAACTCCATTAGCCACCTCTCACATCAGCTCTGCAGCTTATCTATGTCTCTCTGTAACCTACAACATCATTGATCACTATCCACAACTCCACCGACCTTAGTGTTGTCTACAACTTTACTAACCCGACCTTCTCCGCCCTCTTCCAGGTCATTTATAAAAATGGCGAACAACAGTGGACCCAACACCGACCCTTGAGGTAGACCACTAGTAACTGGACTCCAGGGTGAATATTTCTCATCAACCACCACCCTTTGTCTTCTTTTGGCAAGCCAATTACTGACCCAAACTGCTATATCTCCCACAATCCCATTCTTCCACATTTTGCACTGAAAATGTGTTGCTGGAAAAGCGCAGCAAGTCAGGCAGCATCCAAGGAACAGGAGAATCGACGTTTCAGGCATAAGCCCTTCTTCAGGACTTATCCTTTGCACTGTCAACTGCACAGTTAAATTTTGTTTTATCTGCAATACTTATTCTTGCCCGCTACACTTAGATTCAAATCATTAATATATGCCACCAAAAGGACTTGTATGAAGCCTACTAGACTCAACCTTCCAGTTGTAAAAATCACCTGTTGTCCATTACTCTTGGTGTTCTGCCGCTGAGCCAGTTTGTATCCAGCTTGCTATGATACCCAGGATATTGTTTTTATTGTTATAACCAGTCTAATCTGGAAACTTGTCAAAAGCCTTGCTAAAGTTCATGTAGACTGTATCAACTGCACTATTGTCATTCAATCCTCCATGCTACATCCTCAAAAAATTAAATCTGATCAAGGTCTTCCCTTAACTTTCCAAAGCTTCCACATCCTTCTTATAGTGCGGTGACCAGAACTGTACACAATACTCCAAGTGCGGCCACACTAGAGTTTTGTACAGCTGTAGCATAACTTCATGCTTCCTGAACTTGATCCCTCTATTAATAAAAGCTAAAACACTGTATACCTTCTTAACAACCCTGTCAACCTGGGTGGCAACGTTCAAGCATATGTGCGCCTGGACACCGAGATCTCTCTGCTCATCTACACTACCAAGGATCTTACCATTAGCCCAGTACTTTGCATTCCGTTTATTCCGACCAAGGTGAATCACCACACACTTGTCCACAATAAACTCCATTTACCACCTTTCAGCCCAGCTCTGCAGTTTATCTATGTCTCTCTGTAACCTATAACATCCTACGTCACTATCCACAACTCCACCGACTTTAGTGTCATCTGCAAATTTACTAACCCATCCTTCTACACACATCCAGCTCGCTTATGAAAATGACGAACAGCAGTGGACCCAACACCGACCCACTACTAACTTGACTCCAGGATAAACATTTCTCATCAACCACGACCCTCTGTCTTCTTTCAGCAAGCTAATTACTGATCCGAACTGCTATATCTCCCACAATCCCATTACTCCGCATTTTGTACAATAACCCACTGTGGGGAACCTTATCGAACGCTTTGCTGAAATCCATATACACCACATCACCCCTTTTACTCTCATCTACCTGTTTGGTCACCTTACAAAGAACTCAATAAGGTTCGTGAGGCACTACCTACCCTTCACAAAACCGTGCTGACTATCCCTAATCAATTTATTCTTTGCTAGATGATTATAAATCCTATCTCTTATAATCTTTTCCAACACTTTATCAACAACTAAAGTAAGGCTCACTGGCCTATAATTACCAAGGTTGTCTCTACTCCCCTTCCTGAACAGGGGAACCACATTTGCTATCCTCCAGTCTTCTGGCACTATTCCTGTAGACAATGACGATTTAAAGATCAATGCCAAAGACTCGGCAATCTCCTCCCTGGCTTCCCAGAGGATCCTCGGATAAATCCCATCCGGCCCAGGGGACTTACGGACTATCACACTCTGCAGAATTTCTAATACCTCCTCCTTGTGAACCTCAATCCCAACTAGTCGAATAGCCTGTATCTCAGTAATCTCCTCGACAACATTGTCATTTTCCAGAAAATGTTGAAAATATTGTTGAAAAACATTCATTTAGTGCTTCCCCTATCCACTCTGACTCCACACACAACTTTCCACGAATATCCTTGATTGGCCCTAATCTTACTTTCGTCATTCATTTATTCCTTAAATACCTACAGAAAGCCTTAGGGTGTATCCTGATTCTATCCGCCAACAACTTCTCATATCTTCTCCTGGCTCTTCTGAGCTCTCCCTTTAGGTCTTTCCTGACTACCTTGTAACCCTCAAGCGCCCTAACTGAGCCTACACATCTCATCCTAAAAAAAAAACATTCTTCTTCTCTTGACCAGAGATTCCATTTCATTTGTAAACTATGGCTCCCGCACTCTACAGCTACCTCCCTGCCTGACAGGTACATACCTATCTAGGACACACGGTAGCTTTTCCTTGAATAAACTCCACATTTCTTATGTGCCTATCCCCTTCAGTTTCCTTCTCCCTTCTATGCTTCCTAAATCGTGGCTAATCACATTGTAATTGCCTTTCCCCCAGCTGTAACTCTTGCCTAGTGGTATACACCTATCCCTTGATATCACTAAAGTAAACATAACAGCATTGTGATCGCTATCACCAAAATGCTCACCTGCTTCCAAGTTTAACACCTCTCAAGAGAAGAGTAAGGGAACTCGGGAATCAGTATTCCCTCTGGTACCCAACGATTCTCCG
>NC_057758.1:720622-744588 GCF_004010195.1 Chiloscyllium plagiosum
AACATAACAGAATTGTGATCGCTATCACCAAAGTGCTCACCTCCTTCCAAGTCTAACACCTGACCAGGCTCATTACCCAGTATCAAATCTAATGTGGTTTCGCCCCTTGTTGGCCTGTCTACATACTTTGTCATGAAGCCCTCCTGCACACACTGGACAAAAACTGACCCATCTATAGGACTCGTACTATCGTGTTCCCAGTTAACATTTGGAAAGTTGA
Source organism: Chiloscyllium plagiosum (assembly GCF_004010195.1). NCBI lineage: Eukaryota > Metazoa > Chordata > Chondrichthyes > Orectolobiformes > Hemiscylliidae > Chiloscyllium > Chiloscyllium plagiosum. Next base: position 720,843 of record NC_057758.1, read on the forward strand.
AGTCCCCCATGACAACGACCTTGTCTCTCTCACTCCTATCGAGAATCATCTTTGCTATCCTTTCCTCTACATCTCTGGAACTATTCAGAGGCCTATTGAAAACTCCCAGCAGGGTGACCTCTCCTTTCCTGTTTCTAACTTCCGCCAATACTGCCTCAGTGACGAGTCCCCAAACATTCTTTCTGCAACTGTAATATTGTCCTTGACCAACAATGCCACACCTCCTCCTCTTTTACCTTCTTCTGTGTTCTTACTGAAACATCCAAATCCTGGAACCTGCAACAGCTATTCCTGACCCTGCTCTAACCATGTCTCGAAATGGCCACAACATCGAAGTCCCAGGTACCAACCCATGCTGCAAGTTCACACACCTTATTCCGGATGCTCCTGGCGTTGAAGTAGACAAACTTCAAACGAACTTCTTGCTTGCTGTTGCCATCTTGCGTCCCTGAAACTTGATGTTGGACCTCCCTACTCTCAACCTTTTCTATAATTAAACTACAATTTTGGTTCCCAACTCCTTGCTGGATTAGTTTAAACCCACCCCAATAGCCTTCGCGAATCCCCCCGCCCCCCAGATATTGGTACCCCTCTGGTTCAGATGAAGACCATCCTGCTTGTAGAGATCCACCTACCCTAGAAAGATCCCCAATTATCCACGAATCCAAAATCCTCCCTCCTGCACCATCCCTGTAGCCACGTGTTTAAATCCTCTCTCTCTCCATATTCCTTGCCTCACTAGAACGTAGCACGGGCAACAAACCAGAGGCAACAACTCTGTTCGTCCTAGCTCTAAGCTTCCATCCCCGCTCTCTGAATTTCTGCCTTAAATCCCCATCTTTCTCCCTACCCATGTCGTAGGTGCCTATGTGGACTCCGTGTTGGGCCTGCTCCCACTCCCACTTAAGGATCCCAAAAACACGATCAGTGACATCACGAACCCTGGCACCTTGGAGACAACACACCAACCGTGAGTTTCTCTCGTCTCCACAGAACCTCCTATCTGACCCCTAACTATGGAGTCTCCAATTACTACTGCTCTGCTTCTCTTTCCCTTTCCCTTCTGAGCAGCAGGAACAGATTCTGTGCCAGAGACCTGTACACCACTGCTTTCCCCTGGTACGTTCCCCCCCCCAACAGTATCCAAAATGGTATATTTATTGTTGAGGGGAATGGCCACAGGGGATCCGGGCACTGCCGACCGGTTCCCTTTCCATCCCTTGACTGTAACCCTTTTTCTTGTACCTTAGGAGTGATTACCTCACTGTAACTCCTCTCAATAAACCACTCTGCCTCCCGAATGATCCGAAGTTCATCCAGCTCCAGCTCCAGTTCCCTAACGCGGATTTTGAGGTGTTGGAGTTGGCTGCACTTCCTGCAGATGTAGTCAGCAGGGACACTAGTGGTGACCCTTACCTCCCACATTCTGCAGGAGGAAAATTCAACTGTCCTAACCTCCGTTCACAGCATTCTAAATTCCCAAAGAGGCTGTTGAAAAAAATAAGGAATAAAAAAAATCGTTACCTTACCATTCTGGCGCAGAGGTCCTTTTTTTTTGGTTAGAGGAGGAGACACTACCCGAGTAGGGTTTCGTGTAATGCGACCACACAAATATATGACTTTCCAGAAGTCCTTCACTCCTCCCTCGCACCTCTCGACAAATGGAGGCCCGACTCGCAAGGTAAGTCCCTTTTAGTGCGTGAAAACTCACCCTTCCAGACACCCCAGCTTCACCACTCCTTCTCTCCTCGCCACTCTGGCAAATTTTCGATTGCAAATCTACTTCAAACACTATATGGCACGACTGAGTAAAATTTCAGTTCAACTCTGCATAGTATGTTCCAGATGACCAACCTGGAAAGCAAATTTCATGATTTTTCAATTCAGCCTTCTCCAATTTCCCTTTGGTGTATCTCCATCAGGTACTAAACTTCAACAAGTGCAATAATTTATTGGTAAAAAGATCTCAGGTTTCCCCCCCTTCCCACCACTCCAGTGCTCTGGAACCAATAACTCCCCTTCGACCAGATGAACCCTACGTTGTTGCTAACATTGGGAGCTGATCGCCTGAAAATTGCTTGTCTCGTCTCCCTTATTAAACCAGTGAAAGCAGTCATTAGTCATTACATGTCTGCCCAATACTGTGAGACGTCGTGCGATTCTGACAAGTGTTGTTGGTTATTTTCTTTAATTATGCACCTTTCCTGCTCTGTCCAGTTCCCAGCAGCTCGCCCTGCTTTACCTTCCTCCTCTCCTTTTTTGTCTCTATCTATCTGCTGGAAAATGGGACGAGAGTAATTAGATGTGGGTGTTGAGCAAATGAGCTGAAGAAGCCTATCAATCTCTTTGCATCTATTTGTGTTCCATGAAGTGGTTAATTTCACAATTTCAGATGAAATAAAAGCAGAATAGTTGTAATATTGAATATTTTCAGCATCTCGATGTTTGTGTGAGTGTATCCCTCATACCAAATATGCAAATCTCCGCATCTACATGCTTATCTAATTAGCATCCCTATCCAAACCTGCCCCCCCCCTCTCTCTCTCTCTCTCTCTCTCTCGCTCTCTCTCTCTCTCTCTCTCACACACACACACATATACATCCAGCAAATGCAGGGAAATGTCAGAGTAATTGAAATATGTGTTCCTCTTTAGAACACTGTTAATAAGCAAAAAATCGACAATGTTATAGGAGCGGGGGCACCTAATGAAGGGCTTTTGCTCAAAACGTCGATTTTCTGCTCCTCAGATACTGCCTGAACTGCTGTGATTTTCCAGCACCACTCTAATCTAGAATGTTATATGAGCATTCAAGATACATCGAACATTCATGGTCATTCATTCACTTTCTTTAACTCAATCTAATTTCGCCCATTCTTAGAAGTTGGAGTATTTTATTTTATTGCAACATTTAGGTGTAGGTCCAAGAACACTTCAAAACTCGACATCAACCAAGGCAAACAAGTCGCTTTATTGGCCCCACATTGACAAGTATCACGCCCTACACCACAGTGTGCACCATCTCCAAGATACAACACAGAAATTCATGAATGATCCTTACACAGTACCTTCCAAGATGAAAATGTGTTGCTGGAAAAGCACAGCAGGTCAGCAAGCATCCAAGGAGCAGGACAATCGACGTTTCGGGCATGAGTCCTTCTTCAGGAATTCCTGAAGAAGGGCTCACGCCCGAAGCGTCGATTCCCCTGCTCCTTGGATGTTGCCTAACCTGCTGCACTTTTCCAGCAACACATTTTCAGCTCTGATCTCCAGCATCTGCAGTCCTCACTTTCTCCACAGTACCTTCCAAACCAATGACCAACTGCATGTCGAAGGACAGCGAAGTGGTGAAATAGGAACACCACCACATGAAAGATCCTCTCCAAAGCACTCACAATCATAAATGGGAAATATATCGCTGTTCGTTCAGTGCTGTTGGCTGAAAATCCTGGAAAACCATCCAGAATGTCATCCTGCAGTTCGTGAACTGCAGCTCACGACCACTCTCTCAAGTGCCAGAAGAAATGCTGACTAGCGAACGGCACCCATCTCCACGAATGAATTCTTTTTAAAAATGAACAGCATCTGTCCATACCATTTTTCTGCAATCTGGCTGACTGTTGGAGTCATTGGAATGTGGAGGGAATACATTTTATTCATAAAACAATGAGGCAGAAGAGCTGATTTCGACCCAGAGTCATAAGAAATAGAAACGACAGTACATGAATTGTCCCTTCGAAATACTCCATCCTTCAATAGATTATGACTGATCAGAGTCTCCTCAACCACACATTCCTGTGTTTTCTCTCTCATCCTTGATTCTCCTTTTCATCGGCGGCACGGTGGCACAGTGGTTAGCACTGCTGCCTCACAGCGCCAGAGACCCGGGTTCAATTCCCGCCTCAGGCGACTGACTGTGTGGAGTTTGCACGTTCTCCCCGTGTCTGCGTGGGTTTCCTCCGGGTGCTCCGGTTTCCTCCCACATCACAAAGATGTGCAGGGTCAGGTGAATTGGCCACACTAAATTGCCCGTAGCGCTAGGTAAGGGGTAAATGGGTGGGTTTCGCTTCGGCGGGTCAGTGTGGACTTGTTGGGCCGAAGGGCCTGTTTCCACACTGTAATCTAATCTAATCTAATCTAATCACTAATCTCTATTTCTCAGCCTTAACAGACAAGGACTCTTGCCCCACAGCCCATGCCGCGTGAACTTCAACGCTTATAACTGTGGTGTTTTGTTGAAATAAATCAACAAAATAATTCCAAATAGTCAATGCCTTATACAATAGACATATCATGTGTAATTGAAGGAAAAGCTGTTGTGTTCATCTAAATAAACAGAAATTACCAAAATTAAAATGCAAAGCAAAGTGGAATTTTTAATAAAACATTAATATTCACCTGCTCAGTGGAACTTAATAGAAATTGCTACAGGAAACCATTTGAAGTACATTGAGAAGAATCAAGTCTCAACTATTGGTATTGTCAACAGTTTCAAGCCTCGGCTAAAATAACAAAGTACTGCTTTAAGGCTGCAAGCTCAGGAAACTCCATGTGAAAAGACCACTGAAGAAATGACAAAGCAATAAATAATGGTTACAATCACGCACCACAGAATGCAAATGTGGGTCGAAGTTGCAGTGTCTTTGAGAATGTAAGAAACTGCGTGGAAGCAGGCAAGATGTTCGTGAAATGAAAACAGGTTGGAGTTCAATTGCTTGAAGATACGTCAGTCAAAGAATTGAAGAACATTGTGTCGTGCAGAAGATTTGCCATGATGTCATAGGATCAATTCTGAACTGAATGCACTGTGCAGTTCTTGAAGTGCATTTCCCACCGCAGATCAATTCTGTGCTTTTATTTAAACAATGTAACAATGAGGTTAAAAGGATATTTTATCCCGTTCATTAACTCCTCTCGGAATTTAGTCTGTGTTAGTGCATAAATGCAGGTATTGGTACATGAGCTTAAAAGACGGAGCATGAATCCAACTTGCTGTGCAACATATACTGGATCACTAATGGTTTTGTCTGAATAATTATAATTGATGATTTGCCAGTTTAACGAATGTACAAACGTACGTCATCCACAAACGTATAAAATTAGCAAACAAGGCAAAAAGCAAAATAATGGATTTCCTTCGATTCTCCATCTCTGGATCAAAACTACTCCCATGACATTGGAATCCCCTTCGGCATTGATTAGCTCTTATAATATTCTTGATGGTGAGACCATTGAACACCAAAATCAAGAAAATAGGAAGTAACGGTGTTAGAATACTGTCGATCCACTCACATGTTGCCCAGAAAGGTGAGGTATAATAGTCTGGTCTTTGAATGCAAAACCATGGGAAATTGTCAATGATAATTGACGGAACAAATGGAAAGTACCAGACAGTAGACCTTAAACAGCTGATAACTGCCGCAATTGCTATCACCATAGTTGCAGTTTTCTCAGTACAATATTTTAATTTAAACTTCTGGGAACAAATGGCTACAAATCGATCAAATGTGAAAGCTACTGTGAACCAAACAGAGCAGTCGAGAGCTGCAAGCAACAAGACAGCTCTCATAGCACACACCGGAGTGATGAACAAAAAGGTGAGCGGGAAATAAATGTTATTAATTCGATTCATTATGATATTAATGATGACTAGTAGTAAATCTGCTACTGACATCGCCATCAGGTAACGGGTAATGCATTTGGAGAGACCACAGTTTCCTCGATAGAAGATCACAAGCGCCAGTAAATTAACTGAAAGAAAGGCAACAAAATGGACAAGCTTTAGCTGTCAACACTACATGAATGTATCTTTAGCCTTATCAAATTTAGGGTGGCAGTTGTGGACCAATTATTAAATGCTTTCAGTTCAATGTGAAGATGAATAATATTACAATATTCGCCAGTAGGAATTTATTGTATGACCAAATGAACAAATCAAACTGAATCAAAGTAAATCACAATAGAAATCTGAACAATTAGAGGATGTAATAAGTCCTGTCAATAAAATGCAGCGATTTGAATCGTACAGCAATCATAATTCATTGAATATTTCATAAATACAGTTTGATATTTTAAATCTTACATTGTCAATTTGTGAAGGATAACATAATTCACTCCAGTTTCTAATACGAGAGCTAAAATTACAAAGGCATATTTTTCTGTATCCAGCTAGGGCATATAAATGCTTATATTTTCCTACTGGCTGAACTTTCTGAAAACATTCAAAACCATAAACATGTCAATTCGGCATAACTGAGAGTCACGAATCTGTCAATGTGTGTTGTTAGTATTTTCTCTGTTGCTTCCAGTACTGGGATATCTTCGAATATAAAAGTGATGATCTCACCTCAGGAGAATCAACAAACAATTAACAATAAAAAAGGAGTCAAGGATTGCAAATAAACATTAGATAAAACTACAAAGTCAATCATGAATCATATTTAGCGGTCACATCAATAAAATTAACAAATATATTTTTCAAAATTTTAGATCATAAAACATGGAAGCATCAATAGGCTTTTTGTCCATCAATGGATGGCTGATCCGATCGCCCTCCATTCCACTTGACTGCCTTTTCATGATAACACTGATATAAAATCTGAGCCTTGAATATATTAATGTCCCACCTTCAACAGTCATCTGAGAGAGCAAACTCGCCCTTACCTCTGTCTGAACTGTGAGAGCTCTGATTTTGAGATCATGCCTTCTGGTCGTCGACTCACCCACAAGGAGAAAAACTTAGTCTCCAATTCAAATATTCTCGAAATCTTTAAAGTTTTGTTCAGGTCTGATTTCATACTTCTCAATCTCAACCAAATACAGGACGAACATACACAGCGTTTCCTCAAAATATAGCTCCTTCCTAACTCGTACCAGCCCATTTAACATTGACCGAACTCTCTGAGATGTTAATCTATCTTTCCTCACATAAAAGATCTTCAATACAATATTCCAAGGAATTCTGACAACGGACTGGCATATTTTTTTAACAAAGTTTTCTTGCTTTGGAAAAAGTCACGTTATATATAAGGAAACATAACTGATGTTAGAAATAAGGACACTTTGGAATTGACAAGAGCAGCAACAGCAATTAAATGCTGAGGCTAATTATTAGATTTAAAACCTTACCTATGACGCCAATAGCTGCGAGAAATGGATAGTAAATACGTTCAATCTGAAATATTAAAGGGTACATAATCTTCTTCAAAAGGAAGCTTTTGATGTAGAAGTCGTGATGCAGGCTGCTTCAAAGTCAATATGAATCCAAACTCCTGTTATTTATACTAAAGTGGAAGCTCTGTTGAAACAAATGATATTACAGCACTCCAAATAACACTAATGACACTTCCCTGAATAAGCCACCAGGGCATTCTCTTATTTCAAAATCGTTCAGTCAAATCCATTTGCAAGAACTATTGCAGCATTAGACAAAAATTGAAGTGTCTTTGGAAGAAATAGAGAAAATTAAAACGAGGTTTGAAATGTATTTAAATTTAGCGTGACTTGGTGGCTCAATGGTTAGCACTGCTGCCTTACAGTTCCATGGATTTGGGTTTAATCCCAGTATTGGGTGACTGTCTATGTGGAGTTTGTACATTCACCATGTGTCTGCGTGAGTTCCTTCTGAGCGCCCCAGTTCACTCCCACAAGCCAAAGTTGCGTGGGCTGCGAGAATTGGTTGTGCTACTTTGCCTATAGCGTTCAGGGATGTGTAGGTCAGCTGCATTAATCAGGTGTAAATGAGGAGTAATAGAGTAGGGAATTGGTCTGAATGGATTGCTCTTTGCAGGATCAATCTGACCTGTTGGACCAAATGGACTTTTTCTGCAGTGTCGGAAGGCCATGGTTACGTGTTTTGATGATCAATGATACTACTTAGCCACAACTGACAACCACGTGGATGTCTTACGTCTACATGAAATGTTAATCTGCAGTAAGTTTGCTTTTAATCGACATTTCATACTTCCCTTTAAAGTATTGTTTTGAGAGATGCCCAAATATTCTTTGAAATTCATTATCTCATAAACTAAATCCAAGAAGCTCCATTTGCAGATGTGTTGGGAGGGCAAAATTCCAGGAAAATAACATGTGATACAGGATCATACAGGATTATTCCAATATTGTACGCTTCATAAGAAAAAAGGTTAAAATTGAATTTTGATATCAGAAAAGTCATTTTCGATTCTCAAATGTGACAACAGTGGCCAATATAATATCACAACATATTAAACATTTAAACTCTCCAGCAAGCATGAACAATCACCGCAGCAATATAGTAATGCGGGGCATGCTGCAAACTTCTTTGACATCACTTGTGAAACTCACTACATCACCAGCGACAGGTATAAGAGTAGTTCACGCCAGCACTGGAATTTTCATTGAGTCTCAAATTGCTCTCAATCTGGGCAATACTTCCTGTAGAACATGAGGACTTTTGCATTATTAAGCTCAGCGGTTCATCAATCATGCTGTTATATGACCAAAGATAATCAACTCCAAAAAAATCGAAGCAAATTGACTTTTTTAAAATCAAGGGATATAAATACACTACCCATTTGTCGAGTGCTAACCATACTTAAGACGCAGATATAAAAGAAAACAAAGCATTTGAGATGCTGGAGATCTAAAAACAACATTGAAAAGCGATAAATTGCTGCAACAATTCGGGTGGTGACGAAACATTAGTATAGAGAGAAACTGATGTAATGTCTCAAGTTTGCTGACCCTTCTTTAGAAATTCAAACAGTTCAGTACGGGTGGTATTTATGCCACTGATGGCGATTTGGGTGGGATGGGTGGAACTGAGAGGTTTAGATGGAGGTGAAGCCCAGACTGAGAGTTAGAGGCAGAGAGAATGATAAGAGTCCTTCAACACAGGCAGACCCTTTACCCCAAACAGGTCCATGCCGTACAAAATGTCCATCCACGCTAACTCAATTTCCATGCATTTGCCCCATGTCCTTCTAATCCTTTCCTATGCATGTACTTGTCAAAAACTCCTTTGAATGTTGTTAATGTACCCCCCTGAATCGATTCTGCTGACAGCATACTCCGTATGAATACTACCCTCTGTGGAAAGACGTTGCTACTCAGGTTCCCTTTTATTCTTTCCCGTCTGATATTAAACTGATGCCCTCTCGTCCTCAATTCCCCAAACCTGGAAAGAAGACTGACGGCGTTCACAGTATCCATGCCTCTCATGATCTTATCCACCTCGACATGTTCCCCTCTCAGTGTCCCATTCTCGAAAGAAAAAGTCCTAGCTTGTCCAAGCTCTCCCTATACCTCAGACCATTGAGTCGAGGCAACATCCTTGTAAATTACTTCTGCACTCTTTCTAGTTTAAGAACATCCTTTCTATAGCAAGGTGACCAAAACTGAACACAGTACTCCGAGTGCCACCTCACCAACGTCCTGTAAAACTGCAACATAACTACCTAACTTCAATGCTCAATATCCTAACTGGTGAATGCCATTGTGCCAAAAAAAGCCTTCTTCACTGTCCTGACTACCTGTGACTCCACTTTCAGAGAACTGTGAACTTCAGCTCCAAGATCCCTCTTTGGCTCGACCATTCACCATGAAACTCCGACCTTCATTTGACTTTCCAAAATGCAAGACCTCACATTTATGGATATTATTTCCTCCGGGTGCTCCGGTTTCCCCTCACAGTCCAAAGATGTGCAATTCAGGTGAATTAGCCATGCTAAGTTGGGGTTGGTGACGATTCGCCATGGCACATTCGTCGCTGCCGTTTAGCCACTGCCAGTTTGCCGCCAGCGTTTCTCCACTGGGGTCGTTTGACCTCTGGAGACTATTCGCCACCGGAAAAAAAAAATATATATATATATGTGTGTTGATTGTTTTCCCTCCCGCCTGCTCTTTCATACTTCTCAGTCCCCTTTTCATTATACAACAACATAGTACATATTGATAAAAAAAGAGGTGAAATAAATATCATTTTATTGGTTTATTCATAAAAATGGGTTACAAACACATGCAGTGGCGAATCGTCCACAGCGGCCAATGGGTGGTGGCGAAGCGTCCTCAGCGGTAAAAGGGCAGTGGCTACTCGGTGGCGGCGAATGGTCCCATCCCGGTTAAATTGACCATAGTGTTAGGTGCCTGATCAGGGAGAAATATGGGGAATGAGGCTGGGTGAGTTGCTCTTCAGAGGGTCGGTGTGGACTTGTTGGGCCGAAGGGGCTATTTCAATACTGTAGGATATCTAATCTAAACTCCAACTAAAGTGAAAACATCTGAAGGGATTGCTCATGATAGATTTGGGAGATGAGCAAATGCTCAGTTGGTACTAATGGGGAGAGACAAAGTTGAAACTCGGACGGCTTTGCTGAGATCAACCTGAAATTTGTTTGTGGGTGGGTAACAGCGGAAGTTACTCATGCTCTCTAATTGCGGCCAGCATAGCTAAGATAGATCAACAGTAATCCAGTACATGTTTGTGTTCTAGAATTTATCATATCAATAACGGCACTGCAAAATAATGGTAAAAACATGTACATGATGATGAATTGAATCTGTCAGTTGAATCAAAGTGAGATCCTGTCATGGTTGTGACAATGCTACCACTTTATTAAAAAGTTATTTTGTCCTTGAGTTTATTTTTAAAGAAATTTCGTAAAGGCAGAGGTGCCAAGGGGTCTAGGTAGAGCCTCGTTTAACAATGGCAGGGGAGTGGCCAATTCTCCAAGTTCAGTTTTATTGATCGAAACAAAACTGGGAGGTAGAGCTCGTGTGATATTTGCATTACTATTAGATTAGGTATCTGGGGAGTATGAAGAGGAGAGGAAAGCCATCTTAAGTACATGCGAGTTTGTGCCAGAAGCTGACAGACATATCGAATGAAATAAGTAAAGAGCACAAGTTATCAACTTTAAAACAAATGGGTGAAAAAAAGCAGGTGTTGCGGATAACTCATGTTTTGCCATTAGGTGATCCTTCAGGAGGAAGGAAATCTGAGGCTAAAATGCAATTTCTTTTGTCCTGGACTGCGTAGGGATGTAGTTACATTTTTCCAGACATGCCATACATGTTAGATAATTGGAAATCCACAGGTAGTAATAAAACCAGCAGGTTTCATACCGATTCCTGCATTTTATGAAATATGTATACAGTTCTTAAGTGTTTGCGAAGGTTCCTTACAGAAAACAGAAGGTCTGAGTCAGCATTTGTTAACAAAAGTGAATGCTTCCACGAGATTTTGATTTGAAAATGTGACAGCTGTAGAAAATAGCTGTAGAACAGTTACTGATATTTTGCCCCAAATACGGATACTCACAGAGAAACAATCAGTTCAAGGGTCACATTTTACAGCAACATTCTTCAGGGAAGTTACGGAAACCTTAGGAAAATAGCAATTCAAAGCCACTTCCAACATTCAGAATGATAGGGAGCGCTCACAAGTTGGCAACAGATGTGAAAGCCCATGTTAAGGGTTTATAGTTAATACTATCCAGACGATGGGGATAAAGTAAATCCGTTTGTATCTTTTCACATTATCGATGCACCAAATGAATCTATCAGTTTCAAGTCCATTTGAAATAGTTTTGGGCGTGATGGCCCAAATTAAGGAAGAAATAATTAATCAGAGTTCAGAAACCATTCATTTGGAATTTATGTCAAAGATAAGTGAATGATTAAATAGAGTGTAGGAGGTAGCTAGACAGCATTTAAATAATCACAGTATTTTATGAAACAGGAAGCAGACAAGAGATCAACGGTTCGCAGTTTTACTAATAGGAATAAAGTGTTAGTGTTACTTTCGATGACTGACAAACCATTAAAAACAAGATTGTCTTTATATAATCGAAGGGAGATTGAGTGAAGTAATGTTTTTAATAAGGATTCCAAAGAAATCTCACAGAGTATGCTGTGTGAGTATGCTCAAACGGTATTCTGATAGGGAAAGAAAAGAAAAAGAAAACTTGGTCCTGTTTGCAAAAGACAGTGATGAACCAAGTTCAGAGGATGCTGAATTGGGCATTCCTCAAATTAGCTAGGAAAATGAAGAAGTTCTCAAAAATTGGGATAAATTATTCATTAAACGTTCAGAGGATAACTGGAAGGAGCTGAAAGACGTATCAAAATTGCGTGGGGAGACATGTCGGAATAAGGTGAAAATTACGAATTTCATTATCCATTATATAGAGAGTGGAATTGTTTTAATTAAGCAACATCCTTCCGGATATAACTCTGCAATTGGCACAGGTTCAAAAAGAGATTGAATATTATTATAGACTAAGCCTGACCTCTCAAAACATTCTTAAGCGTGCAGCTTAAGCGATAACTTTGCAATTTTTTCATTGAGTGTACCCGGATGAAGCTAGCTGGGTTTACTGCTAGATTTTAAAACAGACAGAAAATTATTCATAAAGCAACACGATGAAACACAAAACATAGAATAAAGAAACACATCAGAACTCAACCAATCCAACTAGACTTAATTATCCTGTTCTGAATACACACAACAGCCCTAATAACAAAACTCCCTTTGAAACAAAAAATGAAAATGGAACACATGCTTACAGGTTTATGTTGAAGGGCAGAAAAAGAGACAGATTTTCCAGACACTCCCTGTCGAACTTCCAACCAGTTCAAGACGGAACTAAACTGCTCAGCTCAGCTGGAGAGCTGACCACTCCCCTTTCGTTATCCATGTCACTTCTAAAACATGACCACTTTCGCCTGAAGTCTCATCTGGTTACAAATAAACAAAAGGCATCTAAAAATCCTTTTTCATCTCTATAGCAAACCAGACTGATCAGAGCCTGGCCCACTTTATTACCCCTCCGAAAAAGTGCAGGATAGACTATGCTTGAGTTGACAGTGTGTTGTTGGAAAAGCACAACAGGTCAGGCAACATCCGACGAGCAGGAAAAACGACGTTTCGGGTCAGAGACCTTCATCAGGAATAACACTGGGAACCTTGGATGTGAACTGAACTGAAATGTTAATTTTCCTGCTCCTCGGATGCTGCCTGACCTGCTGCACTTTTACAGCAATATGCTCTCAACTCTGATCTCCAGCATCTGCGGACTTCACTGCCACAAGAGTTTGTTTGAGGCAAGAAACAACTTTTAGAAAAAAAGGGACAAGGTTTGTGGCAAGTACGCTGAAAACAATGCCACGTCAATACCAAAAGTGGCTTGATTTTTAACACTTCAAACCCCGCTGAGTAGTCTTAACACTCATTTACACGATGCTAACTATAAACGTGCTAACATGCACAACCACGTGCAAATTTAGCCTGCAACACACCCACCATCGAACACCTCCATATCTTATTCGAGTCTCCATAATGCATTGGCGATCATGTTTTTGTCATCTGCCATATGCACAATTGTCAAGTTGAATGGCTGCAACAATAAGCTCCATCTGAACAATCTGGCATTTTTGCCCTTATGTTTGTCGACTAAACGTCAATAGTGTGTGATCAGTGCATATGATTATGTAAGATGCATTGCTGGTAATAACAACACTAAAATGTTGCCATGCCAACACCAAGTTTAAAGTCTGTTTCTCCAGCGTTGAATATTTCTGCTGATGAACATTCAACTTTCTGGAAAATTACCCGATGGGTCTTTCTATTCCAGCGTCATCCTCATGAGAGAGGACCACAACGACACTCACATGGGACTGGCATCATAGAACATAGAACAATACAGCACAGAACAGGCCCTTCAGCCCACGATGTTGTGCCGAACATTTTCCTAGCTTAAGCACCCATCCATGTACATATCCAATTACCGCTTAAAGGTCGCCAATGGGTCTGACTCTGCCACTCCCACAGGCAGCGCATTCCATGTCCCCACCACTCTCTGGGTAAAGAACCTACCCCGACATCCTCCCTATACCTTCCATCCTTCAACTTAAATTTATGTCCGGTTGTAACACTCTGTTGTACCCGGGGAAAACGTTTCTGACTGTTTATTCTATCTATTCCTCTGATCATCTTATAAACCTCTATCAAGTCACCACTCATCCTTCGCAGTTCCAATGAGAAAAGGCCTAGCACTCTCAACCTTTCCACGTACGACCTATTCTCCATTCCAGGCAACATCCTGGTAAATCTTCTCTGCTCTCTCTCCAAAGCTTTCACATCTTTCCTAAAGTGAGGCGACCAGAACTGCACACAGTACCACAAATGTGCCCTAACCAAGGTCCGAAACACCTGCAACATCACCTCACGACTCTTGAATTCAATCCCTCTGTTAATGAACGCTAATACACCACAGGCCTTCTTACAAGCACTATCCACCTGAGTGGCAACTTTCAAAGATCTTTTAACATAGACCCCAAGATCCCTCTACTCCTCCACCTTACTAAGAACCCTATCGTTAACCCTATATTCTGCATTCTTATTTGTCCTTCCAAAGTGGACAACCTCACACTTGACAGGGTTGAAGTCCATCTGCCACTCCTCAGCCCAGCTCTGCATCATTTCGAGGTCACTTTGCAGCCGACAACAGCCCTCCTCACTATCCACAACTCCACCAATCTTCGTATCATCTGCAAATTTACTGACCCACCCTTCGACGCCCTCTTCCAAGTCATTAATAAAAATTACAAACAGCAGAGGACCCAGAACTGATCCCTGCGGAACTCCACTTGTAACTGGTCTCCAGGCAGAATATTTACCATTTACCACCACTCTCTGAGTTCGACCAGTTAGCCAGTGTTCTATCCAACTGGCCAAATCTCCCTCTATCCTATGCCTCCTGACATTCTGCATAAGCCCACCATGGGGAACCTAATCAAATGCCTTACTAAAATCCATGTACACGACATCCACTGCTCTACCCTCATTCACATGCTTGGTCACCTCCTGAAAGAATTCAATAAGACTGTAAGGCAAGACCTACCCTTCACAAATCCGTGCTGGCTGTCCCTAATCAAGCAGTGTCTTTCCAGATACTCATAAATCCTATCCCTCAGTACCCTTTCCATTATATTGCCTACCATCGAAGTAAGACATATTGGCCGGAAATTCCCGGGGTTATCCCTATTCCCTTTTTTGAACAGGGGCACAGCATTCACCACTCTCCAGTCTCCTGGTACCACCCCCTTTGACATTGAAGACGAAAAAATCATTGCCAACGGCTCTGCAATTTCCTCTCTTGCTTCCCACATAATCCTAGGATATATCCCGTCAGACCCGGGGGACTTGTCTATCCTCGAGTTGTTCAAAATGTCCAACACATCTTCCTTCCTAACATGTATCTCCTCTAGCTTACCCGTCTGTTTCACACTCTCCTCTTCAACAATACGGTCCCTCTCATTCGTAAATACTGAAGGAAAGTATTCATTCAAGACCTCTCCTATCTCTTCCGACTCAATACACAGTCTCCCACTACTGTCCTTGATCGGACCTACCCTCGTTCTCGTCATTCTCATGTTTCTCACATACGCATAAAATGCCTTGGGTTTATCCTTGATCTTATAGCCTAAGATTTTTCATGCCCTCTCTTAGCTCTCCTAATTACTTTCATCAGCTCCCTTCTGGCTATCCTGTATCCCTGCAACGCTCTGTTTGAACTTTGTTTCCTTAACCTTATGTAAACCTCCTTCTTCCTCTTTACAAGACATTCAACCTCCGATCGTCAACCAAAGTTCCCTCACACGACCATTTCTTTCCTGCCTGACAGGTACATACATATCAAGGACACGTTGTATCTGGTCCTTGAAAAAGTTCCACATTTCCACGAGATCCTTCCCTGACAGCCTCTGCTCCCAACTTATGCTCCTCAGATCCTGTCTTACAACCGGTACATACATATCAAGGACACGTCGTATCTGGTCCTTGAAAAAGTTCCACATTTCCAAGACATCCTTCCCTGACAGCCTCTGCTCCCAACTTAAGCTCCTCAGATCCTGTCTTACAGCATCGAATTTACCCTTCCCCCAATTGTAAAACCTACTCTGTTGCACGCACCTATCTCTCTCCATAACCAAGGTGAAAGTCACAGAATTGTGGTCACCATCACCAAAATATTCACCCACTAACAAGCCCATCACTTGTCCCGGATAGTTACCAAGTACCAAATGCAATATGGCCTCCCCTCTGGTCGGACAATCTATATACTGAGGTGGTTGAAACTTTATTGCTGGAACAGCACAGCAGGTCAGGCAGCATCCAGGGAACAGGAGATTCGACGTTCCAATATGGCCTCCCCTCTGGTCGGACAATCTATATACTGAGTTAGAAAAGCTTCCCGGATACACTGCACAAACAACGCCCCATCCAATCTACTTGATCTAAAGAGCTTCCAATCAATATTTGCCCCCTCCTTTTTTACCACCCTCCCTAATCTTACTGAAACATCTGTAACCAGGAACCTTCAACAACCATTCCTGTCCCTCTTCCATCCATGTTTCCGTAACGGCCACAACATCGTAGACCAAGGTACCGATCCATGCCTTAAGTTCACCCACCTTATTTCTGATACTCCTTGCGTTGAAATATAAACACTTGAAACCATTTCTGTGTCCGCAAGTATTCCCTGTCAGTGCTACCTTCTCCACAGCCTCCCTACATTCTTGGACATCCTGACAAACTGCTAGCCTATTTGTTGGACTACAAGTCCGGATCCCACCCCCGTGCCAAATTAGTTTGAACTCCAAATTAGTTAGAGTGGTAGCAAACCTACCTCCCAGGATATTGGTGCCCTTCTGGTTCAGGTGCAACCCGTCCTGCTTGTACAGGTCCCACCTTCCCAGAATGCAGTCCAATTGTCCAAATACCTGAAGCCTCCTTCACCATCCTTGCAGCCACGTGGTCAACTGCACTCTCTCCCTATTCCTTGCCTCACTGTCACGTGCATCGATAGCCACCTTGAAAGGCTTCGTGCAATCGAGTGTGGCTAATATTAGGGCCGTGGATAAATACAGTTTTGGGGCTGTCAAATGTCTTTTGATTGCCCTCTGACCACTGAAACTCTTGGCTTTTTTTAACAATTCGGCGAGTGGAGGAGCCACGCTGCTGAAGTTCGGCATAAACTTTTGGTAAAATCCACTCAGCCCTTGGATCTGCTGAGGCACTGCTTTTCTTGTCGATAGCAGGGGAAATTCCCCAATTATTTTCATTTTCGCATCCCGTGAGGCTGTTTATCCACGTCCAAAAACATGGCCCAGGAAGTTGACTTGGGCTTTGGTAAATTAACTTTTTGCTAGGTTTACCACCAAGCCTGCCTTCCGAATTTGATCGAGTAGGTCCGATAAATCCCGCAAATGCTTCTTTTATGAATGACTAAATATCACGAGGTCATCAATATATACCACACAGCTGGGTAATCCGGCAGTGACCTTATTAGCCAAACTCTGAAATGTGGCTGGAGCGTTTTTCACACGAAATGACTTAGGACTGATAGTCCATTTGACGCCACGAAAGGCAAAATTGCCTTTGCTCTTGATGACAGAGGTAGTTGCGAGTTGCCTCTGAGCAAGTCCAACTGGGCAATGTAAGTTGTAAGTTCCAGGTTTTTCGACATAGTCCTCCAAACGTGGAAATGCATCAGTCTTTGTAACGGCGTTGACTTTAAGGTCGTCCACACAGAACCGTTGGTTACCACCTGGCTTTGGCACCATGAGTATCGGTGAGCTCCAATCACCGCAACTCACTTCGATTATGCCATGCGTTCTATTTCCTTCTGAAACTGTACCAACTTTAGAGGGTTCTGCTTAATCGGAACAGCATTTTCTATATCCACATCACGCACAAGTTGGTTAGTACTTCCCAGTTAATTTCTGCATGTCTCCCCATGTGATAGTAATAATTCTTTCAGATCCATTTCGATTTTGTTGTGCAAGGTAACTCAAAAATTCATCCCAATTTTTGGCATCTTCCTCATTGTTCAATTTGATTTGAGGAATGTCCAATTTGGAATCCTCTGAACTTGGTTCTTACTTCTGAGTTGTAATCATTAATAACTTGTCCTGTTGCTTTCCTTCCCTATCAAAATACATTCTGAACTGATTCACATGACACACTCTGTGAGATTGCTTCCTGTCTCCAGTCCTTTTCAGGTAGATCACCACAGTCAGTTTCTTCTTAATTTGAAAAAGTCCACTAAACCAGGCTTTTAAAGGCTCACCTGTTACTGGAAATAACACCAATACCTTAACCATATTGCAAAATTGCGCATTTGTGATTTCTGATCTTATTTTGTTCGTTATTTTCCGTGATACGTTAAAATGCAGTCTAGTCAACCCTCCAGCTCTAATTTCCCTGAAATGGGACATATAGTTCAAATGGGTGGTCTCTGAATTTGGGCTTATAATTTCTCCTTAATCAATTTTAACAGTCCTCTTACTTCATGCCCCAAAATTAATTCAAATTGACTAAACTTGATCGATATATTCGGGTGCATGTCTGATTCACAAAAAGTACAAATAGCATGCCCTTATTGCAATCATCTGGAAAATCCTGACCATAAGCCCTCAACATAGTCTTTTCTGTTTGAAGCCATCTCTCCACTGCTTTCTGCGATTCTGGACGTTATGCAATAGATTTGAATTGCTTTATTGCCAAGTTATTCATAATCTCCTTGGATAGTTTGGTTGTGAACTTTGATCCTTGATCTGACTGGATCTCTATTGGTAGTCCATATCTAGTTAAAAAAAAACAATTATTCTACAAAACTTTTAGTTGTGTTGTTGCCTAATGGGATTGCCTCTGGAAATCTCATCGACAGATCCATTATTGTTAAGAAATACTCATTCCGACGTTTTTTTTTAGATTAGATTACATTACAGTGTGGAAACAGGCCCTTCGGCCCAACAAGTCCACACCGACCCGCCGAAGCGAAACCCACCCATACCGGAAACCGGAGCACCCGGAGGAAACCCACGCAGACACGGGGAGAACGTGCAAACTCCACACAGTCAGTCGCCTGAGGCGGGAATTGAACTCGGGTCTCAGGCGCTGTGAGGCAGCAGTGCTAACCACTGTGCCACCGTGCCGCCCCTACGTTGTTTTACGTAGGGGAACGACGCAATCAATCAAGACTCTTATGAAAGTTTGCTCAAATGCTGGAATAGGTATTAAAGGTGCAGGTTTTAATACTGCCTGTGGTTTTCGGATTAGCTGATATGTATGACACGTCTGGCAAAACACATCTATTCCTTCGTGTAGTCCAGGCCAGTAAAAATGTCTTTGTATTTTAGCCTGTGTTTTCCTCCCCAAAATGACCTTCAAGTGGTAGCTCATGCACCACTCGCAGCACTTCCTTTCCATACCCGACTGGCAAAACAATTAGATGAATCTCGGCCTATTTCTCATCGACTTGAATGTGTGATGGTCTCCATTTCCTCATTAAGGTATCATTTCTGAAGCAATAATACAGAGGAAGGTATTCACTGTGCTTTTCTGGATTTGCCTTTTGATATAACTGTTTTAACTGCTCACCTTTCTGCTGTAATTCAATCAGCTTAGCAGAGCTAAAATTACATGCATGTTTACCTATTTGCTCCTTCTCTACTCCACTTATCTGATCAAAGTATGTTTTGGATAAAACGGTGTCAACTCCCTTTTCTGTGCCGTTTGATCTCTCCTGATTCAGCCTGTGTCTCTGTGATTTGGTGATCACACAATCAGGGAAAACCCCTGGAAAACCATTCTCCCTGTCTTCAATATCCTATGTCACCACTGGCTTTTCAACTGCAGGAAGCAGCCCGCCTACTGGTGAATCAGCCAAGGACAAGGACAAGCCATTTGCAAGGAGAAATTGTATTCCTGGAGCTGCGACTTTGTCCAGTAATCCGACTACACCTTCTCCACTCTTCTCTGGACTCTCTAGCATCACTTTGCATAACTGAGCAGTTTTTGTCTCACTATGAATTCCTGTTACAAGTACCTTTTCAGTCAATCGTCCCTCAGGAGTGCATATCTCCTCATCCTTCAGAGGATGCTGTGTTCCTTAATATTGTGACCTCCTCACCTCCTGTTACTGACCTATGCAAATACGCTTTAATATTTTATGCACATCTGGCACTGCATGCATAATCAACCTCTGATCATCTTGTACACTCTGAGGCCGTTGTCTCACTTCCCTTGTGCTTTCTGTTACTCGTGCAACAAACCTTCCAGGCTTGTCCGTTTTTCCGACATCTGGCTTTCTCCTAGCCGACCAAATCGTGATTTTATGTGGCCTACGTTATTACAATGAAAACACCAAAACTTTTCAACTCTTTTCTCCCCCTCAAGGATTTTATTTTATCCTGCGGTAAGTTATCCTTATGATCTTCACTGAGATCTACTTTTCCTTTTCCACGTGAGGACTTCTCTTTGACCAATTTCTATTCCTTATGGACTGAAATTGATTTTGGAAGCCAAACCGAGTTTTATGGAACAGCTCATATTCATCAGCCACTTCGGCTGCTAACGTTGCTGTTTTAACTGTCTGCTCTTCCACATGAGTTTGCACTACTTCCTCACGATGTCTCCAGCCTTTTAAGCGGACTTTCCTATTTCAATGTCAGTTTTTGAAGTTCAAGATCTCTCGGTTTTTCTTTCTCTGCTCTTTCCCCCTCTCTTCTGCTTTTAATCGAAACCCAAACTGTCCCATTTCTGCTGCCCTTTCCTTATTTCTCGCCTCTAACTCAAGCTGCTTCATTTGCAATTGAATTCTTGTCATCTTTATAGATTCTGATGGTTTCTCCAGCAAGTTTAAATACTGAGCTACTGCTGTAATTATCTCTTCTTTCCACGCAGAAGCAGGCAGTTGCAATTCCAGCTTCTCTGCTAATTCTTGCAACTTGGTCTTATTCACTTTTTTCCAAACTTTCAAAATCACCGTATTCACAACCAGAAAACCTCTGGCGACTGAAAGAGCCATTTCTATCCCAAGATTTATCTACTCAACCAACTAACACCCGAAATAAAGACACTAGCATCTGCCCCTCGCTGTTTAAAATCCCGCAAGGAGCTCCCAGTTTGTAATGGACTAAATCAGAGCACTCAAAAACATTCTTAAACAGGTAGTTCAGACAAAACTTCGTAATTTGTTTCGGTAAGTGCACAGTAAAAAATATCTGTATTATGTTAGCTAGGTTGCCTACTAGATTTAAAAAACAGACAAACTTTATTCACAAAATAACACAATGAACAGAATAAAGAACCCCTACAGAACTCAAACTATCCAACTAGACTCTTCTGAATACACACAAAAGTCTCAATAACTATTCTCCCTTTAAATACCAGTATAAATGGAACACATGCTTACAGGCCGAAGTTGAAGGGCAAGAAGTGAGAGAGAGTTTCCACAAAGCTACCTGCTGAACTTCCATTCAGATTAACACTGAACTAAATTGCTCAGCTCAGCTGGAGAGCCGACCTTTCCATTTTCTTTGTGCAGGTGACTTCTAAAACATGGCCAATGTGGCATGAACTCTCATGTGTTTACACATAAACAAAAGGAATGATTGGAAGCCGACACAGTTTGCCACGTCGCTGAAAATAAAATCAAGCAGGGTATCCTTGAACCAAAAAACAGCTTTCAGAAACGAATGTTCGAGGTTTGTGATAATGTATGGGCAAAGGCAACATAATTGAAGTGATTTGCAGTGACTGGAGCTCATCAAGAGTAGTGGTGTCTGTTATGGGGCAGGCCAGACCATCTCAAAATATTTTAACAATGGAGTCTGGGCCCTAACTTTTTCTTATCTTTAAAGGTAGATGTAAACTTGTTGTTCCATATGCAATGCAACTGGTCAAACCATTCAGCTTTAAGTAAAACCGAATTTGTTTAAACACCACATAAACAAAAGCAAGCGGATTCTCGAGTAAAATAACTTTGGAAAACTTAACCAATCAGATACAGTACCTATTACTAATTAACTGTTGCAAGAAAGCAACATCCCACAAACACACCCCTTATCAAACAGATAAATTGCAAGCAGGAGTTCATTGCAGGTGGAAACAACAACAAGAGAGACTTGAGAGAAAATCAGTTATGAATCATTTAGTGAAGCTTGCAACCCTTTTAGGATTGAAACATTGTGACTGCGTTGAAACAAAAACAGCTAGAAAGCCAAGACTGGCAGAAGTGGCCACTTCCCTCCCATTGTTAAACTCCCATTATTTAAAATAAAACAAACGTCTATGAAACTATACAGCACCTCTGGCTGTATGACCTCGCTCCAGAAAAAAACCCATGACAAAATAACATTGTTAATATGACAGCATCGTGACGCCTGCCCCCTGAAAAAATGAATCATCAGTATACAATAATCCTTATTCTATTCTATAAACAAATGACAATACATATACATTACATTGACTCTAAACATTTAGTACTGCATTTTATTTCAGTCTGATTACTGCTGCCACCGAAGCTACGGTCTTTGTGATCGTATAAATTCCTACTTTGGAAATAAAAGCGGTCTGACTCCAGATTGAGAGACATACAGGCCTGAAACAAGACCCCAGGCCTAAAATGCATTATCTGACCTGAGATTTCACATTATACTGATTATAATTTAAGTTCTCTTCGGGCAGTGTCTTGAAAGACATTGTGTGATTTACACATTCAACAACTTAAACGGGAACTGATTAAAAACTGAGTAGCCATCTGGATTTGTTCAATACTTTCACATCAGTTATAAAACACTTTCACCTTTTACCTATAAATAATGTGTTCGATGTATTCTCTGTCACGAGTTACCTGAAGATGGAGCAGGCTCTGAACATTTGTGGTTTGGAATAAACCTGTTGGATTATAACACCGTGTCTTGTGAGTTTTCACTTTGTCCACGCCAGTCCAACACTGGCACCTCCACCTCATGAGTTTTACCAGCCTCTTTTCATCGGTCATACCGTCTAAGGCAGGCAGAATCCTAGTAAACGTCTCTACCTTCGCGATAGCTTCCACACCTTTAGTGTAATATGGCGACTAGTATTGAATGCACTGCTCTATGTGTGGCCTAATGAACGGCGTCTTACAAAATTGCAACATGATGTCCTGATTCGGACTCAATCTTTCAAACAACTAAGGTCAGCATGCCAAACGTCTTCTTCAGCACGCTGTCTGTTTGTATGCCCACTTTCAGAGACCTATGGACGTGAACCCCAACGTCCCTGTGTATATCAATGCTGTTCAGAGTCCTGACATTAACTGCAAACTTTCCAAGAGCATTTGACCTCTGAAAGTCCAGCACCTCACATATAGAACATAGAACAATACAGCACAGAACAGACCCTTCGGCCCACGATGTTGTGCCGAACATTTGTCCTAATTTAAGCACCCATCCATGTACCTACCCATTTGCCGCTTAAAGGTCACCAATGATTCTGACTCTGCCACTGCAACAGGCAGCGCATTCCACGCCCCCACCACTCTCTTGGTAAAGAATCTACCCCTGACATCCCCCCATACCTTCCACTCTTCAGCTTAAATTTGTGTACCCTTGTAACACTCTGTTGTACCCGGGGGAAAAGTCTCTGACTCTCTATTCTATCTATTCCCCCGATCATCTTATAAACCTCTATCAAGGCACCCCTCATCCTTCTCCGTTTCAATGAGAAAAGGCCTAGCATTCTCAACCTATCTTCGTACGACCTATTCTCCATTCCAGGCAAAATCCTGGTAAATCTCCTTTGCACCCTCTCCAGAGCTTCCACATCTTTCCTAAAATGAGGCAACCAGAACTGCACACGGTACTCCAAATGTGGCCTTATCAAGGTCCGAAACACCTGCAACATCACCTCACGACTCTTGAATTCAATCCCTCTG
>NC_057758.1:747028-780242 GCF_004010195.1 Chiloscyllium plagiosum
GTCCTGCTTGTATAGGTCCCACCTTCCCCAGAATGCAGTCCAATTGTCCAAATATCTGAAGCCCTCCCTCCTACACCATCCTTGCAGCCACGTGTTCAACTGCACTCTCTCCCTATTCCTTGCCTCACTGTCACGTGGCACCGGCAACAACCCAGAGATGACGACTCTGTCCGTCCTACCTTTTAGCTTCCAGCCTAACTCCCTGAGCTCCTGAATGACCTCCCCACCCCTCTTCTGCCTAATTTGTCTATGGACAGATTAATTTCCAACTGGCAATTCTTCACACACATCTTGAACTGATTTATTTCCCATTGTATACTTTCACAAACGTATGCACGATTCACAAATGTACAGATGTCTGAACCATCTGCTAACTTACTACCCGAAACATTTACATTTCCATCTTAGTCATCACAAACAGCAGGGATCGCAGCACAGATCACGGCGCCAGATAAAATCTCTTCTATCATTACTCTGTCATGTGGGCAAGCCAATTATGAATCCATGCGTCTTAATATGCTGGATGAGGTTCCAATGAGAGGTTGTGTCGATAACCTTAGTAAAATCTATGTAGACAACATCTCCTGCTATGATCTCATCGATGACCACGTCCTCACGACCTCGAGAAATTCAATCAAGTTAGTAAGAGATTACCTGACCCACACAGAGCCACGTTGAATATCCCTAATTAAGTCATGCTTTTCCAAATGCATTTAAATCCAACCCATAAAAGTTCACTCGAACCGGGTCACAACCACTGATATGGGGCTCACTGGTCTATAGATTTTCTGGGTTTTTTTTCCAATTCGGGAACAGCACAACGACTCCAGCTACCTCGTAAGTCCTCTGGGATCGCTCCATTGGCTGCTGTGGAGACAAATACCTTGGTCAACCTCCTGCTTTGCGTTTCTCATAAATTGGGATGGATAGTATTCAGGCATGGGCACTAATCCAAGTTGATGCTCTTCAAGAGACCAAAGCTACTTCTTTAAAATAGAACATAGAACAGAGAATTGTACAGCACAGTACAGGCCCTTCGGCCCTCGATCTAATGCCGACCTGTGTAATTAATCTGATTCCCATCTAACCTACACCATTCTATTATTAGCCATACGTATTTCCAATGCCCATATAAATGCCCTTAACGTCGGCGAGTCTACTAGTGTTTCAGGAAGTCCGTTCCTCACCTCTACTCCTCTCTGAGTACAGAAACTACCCAGGATATCTGTCCTAAATCTCCCACCACCCAATTTAAACATATTTCTCCTCGTGTTAGCTTTCATCATTCAAGGAAGAAGACGCTTACTGCTCACCCTATCTAACCCTCAGATTATCTTATATGACTCGATTAAGTCCCCTTTCAACCTTCTTAGTTCCAATGAAAAGAACCTCAATTCCAACAGCCTTGCCTCGTAAGACATTCCTTCCACACCGGGCAACATCCGAGTAAATCTCAGAACCCTTTCTAAAACTTCCACATACTTTCTGCAATGCAGAGACCAGAACTGTATGCAATATGCCAGGTGCGACCTTACCAGTGTTTTGAAAAACTGAAGCATGACCTCGTGGCTATGAAACTCAATCCCCTTACCATTCAACGCCTACACACCATATCCCCTCTTAACCACCCTATCAACCTGAGTAGCAACATGCAGGGATTTATGCATCTGGACACCGAGATCCCTCTGTTCATTGACACTATCAAGAACTGTGCCATTCGCACAGGACTCTGCATTCCTGTCACTTCATCAGAAATGAAATACCTCACACTACCTCCGCATTAAACACCATTTAGCATTTCTCAGCCCAACTCTGCATCTCATCTACGTCTCTCTGTAACCAACAAAGTCCTCCAGCACTATCAACAGTTCTGCGTATCTTCGTGCCCTCCACAAATTTACTTACCCATTCTTCTACGCCCACCTCAGATCATTTATTAAAATGACAAACAGCAGAGCCCCAAAACCGATCCTTGCGGCACACCACCGGTAAGTGAGCTCCAGGATGAACATTTCGCAACAACCACCACACTCTGTCTTCTCTCATCTGGCCAATTTCTGATCCAAACCGCTAAATCACCTTCAATCCCGAAACTCCGTATTTTATGCAACAGCCTTCCGTGTGGAACCTTATCAAAGGCCTTACTGAAGTCCATATATACCACATCAACTGCATTACCTTCATCCACCTGTTTTGTCACCTGCTCGAAGAACTCAATAAGGTAGGTTAGGCACAACCTATCCTTCACAAAACCGTGTTGACTATCCCTAATCAAGTTATTCCTTTCCAGATTATTATAAATCCGTTCTCTTATAACATTTTCCAACACTTTACCCACAACCGAAGTAAAGCTCACTGGCCTATAATTTGCAAGGTTATCCTGACTCACCTTCTTAAACAAGGAAACAACTTTTGCTATCCTCCAGTCTTCTGGTACTGATCCTGTCATCAATGATGACATAAAGCTCAAAACCAAAGGCTCTGCAATCACTGCCTTGGCTTCCCAGAGAATCCGGGGGTGAATCCCATACGGCCAAGGGGACTTATCCATTTTCAGATCTTCCAGAACGTCGAAAATCCCCTCTTTGTCAACCACAATCCCATCTGATCTAGTACCCGGTGTCTCCGTAATCTTACTAACGTTGCCCTTCATCAATGTGAATAGTGACAGAAAGTATTCAATAAACACTTCCCCTATGTCCTCGAATTCCACACACAACATCCTACGACTGTCTTTGATTGTCCCTAATCTTACTCCAGTCATTCTTTTATTCCTGATATACCTATATAAGGTCTTAGGGTTTTCCTTGATCCTGTCCACCAACAACGTCTCTTGTCCCTTCCTGGAACTTCTTTGTACAATCTTAAACTCTTTTCTTGCTAACTTATAACTCACAAGCTCCCTAACTGAGCCTTCACGCCTCATCCTCATATAAGATTTCTTATTTCTCTTGACAAGAAGTTCAACTTCTTCAGTAAACCTCTCTCGACAACTGCCGTCCTGCCTGATACATATATAGTTATCAAGGTCTCGCAGTAGCTCGTTCTTGAATAAGCTCCACATTTCTAGTGTGTCCATGCCCTGCAGTTTCCTTTCCCATGCTATGCTTCCAAAATCGTATCATAATTTCCCCCATTTATACGTCTTTCCTTGTGTGAAATACATATCCCTGCACAATGTTACTGTAAATGAACCGAATTGTGGTCACTATCGCCAAAGTGCTCACCTCCTTCTAAATCTAACACCTGACCAGGTACATTCCCCAGTACCAAATCCAAAATGACATCGCCGGTTGATGGCCTTTCTACATACTGTGACAGAAACCCTCCAGCACGTATTGAACAAACACTGACCCATCTAAACTACTTGAGCTATATTATTCCCAGTCAATATTGGGTGAGTTAAACTCCCCCATAACATCTTTCCTGTCACTATCGCTCCTGTCATCAATCATCTTTGCTATCCTTTCCTCTGCATTCCTGGAACAATTCGAAGGCCGATAGAAAATTCGCAAAAGGGTGACCTCTCCTTTCCTGTTTCTAACCTCGGCTCAAATTACCTCAGTTGATAAGTCCTCAAATGTTATCTCAGCTGCTGTAATACTACCTATTAATTAACAATGCCACTACCCGCCTCCGACCTTTTTCCACCTTCTGTGTTCTTACTGAAGCATCTAAAACCTGGAATCTGCAAAAACCATTGCAGTTCCTTCACTTGTCGTGTCTCTGAAATGGCCACAACATCGAAATCCCACATACCAACCCATGCTGCAAGTTCACTCGCCTTTTTCCACATGCTCCTGGTATTGAAATATACACTATTCAAAATAACATCCTGTGCCCTCTCGCGAGCTTGTAAACTTATCCCTGACCTCACTACCCTCAACCTCCTATACACTGCAACTATAATTCATGTTTCCATCCCCTTGATGCTTTTGTTTCAACCGTCCAGAACAGCATTAGCAAATTCGCATCAGCCCGTCCAGGATAGCGATAACCCTCTGGTTCAGTTGAAGACAATCCTGTTTGCAGGTGCTCCAATTATCCAACATCCAAAACTCTCTCTCCTACACCATCCTTGAACGACGTGTTCAGCTCCACTCTCTCCCTGTTCCTCGCCTTAGTAGCAAGTGGCACGGACAACAAACCAAAGATAACAACTCTGTTTGTTCTAGCTCCAGGCTTCCACTATAGCTCCCTGAATTTCTGCCTGAGATCCACATTTCTTTTCCTATCTATGTCGTTGGTGCCTATGTGGACCACGATTTGAGGCTGCTCTCCCTCCATCTCAAGCATCCCAAAAAAAAAAAAAATCCGCAGACGTCACGAACCCTGGCACCTGGGAGGCAACACAGCCAAACTGTGGTGCTGAAAAAACCACGCAGGTCATGCAGCACCCATGGATCAGGAGAGTCCACGTTATGACAACCGTGTTAGTATTGCATTTTTTTCCCAAGACCAGCCTACGTATTTTTTCTTCAATGTCTCAATGACCGTTTGGAGGCCTACTGTATAATCCGATCAGATCGATTGCATCCATTTTATTTCTGAGCTCGATCCGTACTCTCTCAGTGGATGTGCGAGTAGATGTGGCTTTCGCCCTGATTGGCAATCTAACTCGTTTAACTCTCGCTCTAATTCGTCTAAACAAGGAAACACTGGAAAGTGAATTCCACCCCGACCTCGCTTAAGTCTCTGCCATGTCCATAAAATCATAGTCCCTTGTATTGATTCAGTATCAAAGCTCTTCCGCCTTACTTTTAATGCTCTTTGCTATGAAATAAACAAACTTCAATTCATCAGCACCACCGTATTCATTTACCTGACATGTAATCCTTTCTTTCTGGCTTTCTGGTCTTAACATCTACCTTCCCCTCAATCCCTTCCACAATCTAACCCTAACCCCAACCCTAACTCGGCAAAAGGGAGGCAACACATTAATTTGGAGTCTTGAATGCGGCCACGGAAGCATCTGTCTTTTTCCCGAACTAGCGGGTTTTCTACCACTGTTGGTTGCTTGGAACTAGCCTGCTCCTGTTCTCCAACAGAGCCACTGTCGTGCCACAGGCCTGGTTGCTGCTGTTAGCCTCTCCCAAGAGGCTAACACCCCAAAAGTATCCAAAACGGAATACCTGTTAGAGAAGGGATTAACAATTGAAGATTCCTGCACTACCTGCCTGCCTCTCCTGGCAGTCGCCGATCTATCTGACTAAACGTGTGTTGTGACCAAACCCTTGTAACTGATTTCTAGCACTCTGTCTCCCCCTTTATGCCCGTCAGTTTAGCCAACTCCCTCTGCAAACGAATGACATCGTATGTGAGGAGCTGCAGCCGGTTAGACTTCCTGCAGGCATACTTGACTGGGACACTAGACTGCTCCATGATCTTCCACTTCTGGTAACAGGACCACAACACTGCCCGAACTGCCACCTTGACCCTTTACGCTGTGATGAGGCTATTCATTTTATAAGGTTGGGTTGGCCCTGGTTTTGCTTTTCAAGTGTGTTTTACGACTAAGACTCCGAAACGTGGGGTGATCTATGTTAAGGCAAGCTGAAGAAAACACTTGGAGTGGCCAGTTTTCACAGCTCAGCTTGTCTCTAGTTTAGTTGTTTTGTTTAGCAGTCTGGCTGTTCAGAAAAAGCAATCAGTCAGCTTTAAGCAGCGGTTCAAAGAAACAACTACATGGAGCAATGTTCCCCTTGCTGAATCTCTCTGCCATCTCTCTCACTGACATTTCCCCTATTAGACAATGTTATTGATTTTACCTTTTTGTGCCAATTAGTTCGGATAGTGTGTTCAGTTTTTGGATAGGTTAAGTTATTGCATATTCTATTCTCTTTTGTTTGTATTAATGCGTTAATCTTGCAAATTAATTCTGTGTTTTTCAAACTAAGTGGTTACACCAGCTGCGTCACTCCTGGAATGTCCACGAGACACCTGCTTAAAACAACTAGAAAAATTAGGGTCCGAGCCACTTTCATAAATTTTTTGAGGGAGTCTGAACATAACAACCCCGATAAAAGTTAAAAAGAAAACTTGCCTTGCCTGTACCTTTCTCGACCTAATCACTGAAGCCCAGTATTCACATAAGCCCACACCGTTATCAGCCAGGAGCACTGGCTAACAGCCTAACCACTGCACAGCTGCTCCATTCAATTTATTTTGTTAGCAAATTCCAATTAAAAGGTTCCTTAAATTGCAGTGCAAGTTTTACAAACAGACCAAGTATCTTCTACCTTACCAAATAATTCCCAACAGCCTTTTTCAATCCTTCTTTCCTCCTCCGTTTTGATTCGAGTAAAAGGAAAGAATGGAAACACTACGGTAATGTAAGACTTGGGTGATTTACCGTTACCTGATTTTGGATTTTTGGTCGGTCCGCTTTCAGTTCTGTCGAATATGCCGTCGTCTCCAAGAATGCTCCTCAGAAAGGTCTCTCTGCTGCCTTCTATTGGATGTTCTTCCTGCCTGTTCGGCGGTGAGAAGGGAGTTGGGGGAGTGCTTTCTTTCAGGGTCTGCTCTTCACTCGTAGTAACTGAGCCCACTTCTCTCACAATGCTCGTCAATGAAGTCTCTTTTCCATTTAGTGAATGCTCTTCCTCTTGCCTAGCGTGTTGGTGGTGATGGTGATTTGAAGGCGTGGGGAGACTGTTTATTCTTCACTCCGCTGATCAGCAGTGGTGATTGAGCTGAATTCTCCAAGGATGCTCCTCTCTCTACCAACTTGTATTGGATTGCCACATTCTTTATATCTGGACTACATTGTATCTGCCACTGACCCGTCCATCTGACCAGTCTCATGTGCAATATATATCATCCTCGTCTAAGAATATGCCACTCACTATTTATCGGTTCACTAAATTTTGTATTGCATGCAAGCCTGTTGACCTACTCGCCTACTTTACATTCTAAATCATTTTCGAAACCCCAGCGTATCAGTCCCCAAAACCGACCCCTGATGGACCACAGTGGACATGGGCCCAATTGGAAAAAACATCCCGTTCACTATCACACTCTGCCTCCTGCACTCAACCAGTGCTGCAGCAAATTTATGTTCTTTTCTTGGATCACATGGACCCGTTCCTTTGCTAACTTTGTCCCTTGCAAAACCTTGCTGAAGTTAAAGTAGACTTCATCAAACACATTGCCCTCAATCGTGCACCTTGGTACCTCTTCGATAAGTTGAGGAATGACCCCGAATTAAAGAACTTAGGTTGAGCGGTATTGAATAATTCCGAGTTGATAAAGTTTGGCAGTGGAAAAAGACACAGCAGGTCAGACAGCATCTGAGGAACAATAGAGTTGACAATTCGAACATAACCCTTCCTCGTGACGTGGGACGGGACCGTGGGCATGGAAATAAATAGCGGGGTGGGCTGGAGAACAGTAGATGGGATTATGAAAGCTCAGTGAAGGAAGGAAGTTATGGTAATAGGACAATAGGAAATGTGGAGCAGAGAGGTGGAAAGGAAGATAAACGGGTTGCCTCAGGTCAAGAGGGCAGAGCTGAGTCGGAGAGTTGGATGGGGTGGGAAGATTTGGAAACTGGTGAATTCAGTGTCCATTGTCATGTGGTTATAGGTTAATGAGGGGAATTGAGGTGTTGCTCCTCCAGTTTGTGGTTGGCCTTGCGAAAGCGGTGGTTGAGGCCCAGAATAGACATGTCATTGGCGAATTGAAATGGGGAGTTCAAGTGGATGGCCATTGGAAGGTCGCGTTGGTTGGTGCATATGGACAAGAGATGTTACCAGAACAATTCTGGGAGCTTGCATGCAGTCTGTCTGATGTATAGGAGACCATATCGACAGCAACAGATGCAGTACATGAGGTTCAAGCATCTAGAAGAATTTCTCAGTCGGATTTGGAATGATCATATGGGGCCTTGTAATGAATTGAAGGGGAGGTATGGGCGCAGACTTCCGCTTCCACCATCTCTTATGGTGGAAGCGGAATGTGCCAGGTGTGTAGAGAGGTGTTGGTTGGGAATGTGAACCTAACGAGGGAATTGCAGAGGAATTTATCACCAAGGAATGTAGATGGCGTGGAGAGGGAAATGTATTTTTAGTGATGGGGTCTGTCTACCTGTGATGGAAAATGGCGAAGGCTGATATTCTTGAATTGCAGTGTGGTGCAGCACAATGCGAAAAACAGGGGGATTTTATCCCTTCTGGATTTGGGGGTGTGAGGTTCAAGGGCAGAAGTGCAGAAAATGGAGGAGAAGCG
This sequence comes from Chiloscyllium plagiosum, assembly GCF_004010195.1. Classification (NCBI taxonomy): domain Eukaryota; kingdom Metazoa; phylum Chordata; class Chondrichthyes; order Orectolobiformes; family Hemiscylliidae; genus Chiloscyllium; species Chiloscyllium plagiosum. The sequence goes on from NC_057758.1 coordinate 755,255, forward strand.
ATTGAGGGCACTGTTGATCAGATTAATTTGATTGTTCAGAATTGTTTCCAATTGTTTCACAAACACGGGCATTGGACAGATTGGCCCGTATTTTCACGCTTTGTTCCTTACTTCCTTTTTCAATAACGGTAGCACATTGACTGGCCAGAGAGGACTTGAATGTTTGTGCAAGTGACCTTGCTATTGTCTCCCTTGCCTCACTTAAACAACAAGGATACATTTCATCTGTCTCTTGTGATTTATCTACACACTGTTCAGACGTTACTTCCTCCCTATGCTAATTTTTAAATGCATATACTACCCCAGACCTTCATCTGTTTCCAAACATTGTTTTTGCCTCCGACACTAACACATTTAGCACTCTACCAACATCCATTGGTTCCATGCACGAACTGCCATTGTCGTGTCAAAGCCTCATTCTTTCCCTTTTATCGGTTTTGCTTTAATGAGTCTGTAAAGAAAGTTAGGATGTTCCTTTAATTGACCTAGCAACATCGTAAAAGAAAATATTTCAGTCACCACCTCTCCGTTTTGTATTCCATTTTGCACATCCTAAACTTGTTGAGCTGTTCTTCTGTTTTGTGTGAAAACTGAGCTGTGACGATCACACGTTTCTTCCACATTTGAGCTTGCGTGCATTTCTTTGAAAGAGATGCACCAGGGTGGACCCTCATCCCCGAGGTGTGTCTGCTGCTGCTCCTGACATCGCTTCCTGTACTTTTCATTGTTCCAAGTTTTTTTTTCCAGATTGACGTTCATGGGAGATTGAGGGATGTACGGGTACAAGAGGGCACAGATTGTGTCGAAGTGCAATTCTATTGGCCCGCAGCGCCTCACAGAGGCGCAGATGTGAACTGCCCTCTTCTGAAACCACACCATGTGGGAAAATGGCATTACCACAGTATATGCTGGACAGACATCTTCGCTTGAAGACAGCAGTTACCTTCACAATTCCCTTTTGGAGTTCATTGGCGCTGATACTGTCTGAATGACGTAGATTTTGAAGAGGGATGTAAATTAGGTTTGTCACTTCTGTTGGCTTCCACGATTAGCCTCTACCCTGGCGGCTACACTCATGTTCTCTGTCAGTCGTCCAGCTATTGACACTCTCCTGTCGATTTGCAGTCACCTTTACTGATCAGAGGGAGTTCAGAAGGATGGTGGCAATGAACAAAGAAGGTTCCCCTTCATGGAATTTCCTCATTGTTGCAGGAGATCAGAGTTCTTTCCTGTCATTCCACTCGTCCACGTCACCACCTATTTTATCCAAGTTCACCCTATCGCACAGACCAACTCCCTCTCTGGAGCCTGCATATTCCAAATACACACAACACACTCTGAAGGAGAGGGAAGGTGTATGATGATTATTAATGTACCCCATCAATTCCCGTACTGACCATCTACCTATCCATCCTCACTATCCTTACGTAAAGGACGTCGCTCCATAGAGGCACTGTCTTGGTTACGGACAGGGAAAGTGACATTGTTTCTTCTTCGAGATGGTGCTGACCATCATCGGCTGAGGGCTGGTCTTAAAGGGGTTGGGGTCAGATATTGTTCCAGAAGTATGAAGATGGTGGAGGTGCCTCGATCTGATCCTTTCCTGTGTCCCACCTTTGTCCCTTGCGAATACAGCACACTGTCACATACAGGACTCAAAAGCACACAGGCAATCTCACTCATGCGTGCATGCACACGCACACGCGCATAAACACACACACACACACATGCATACACTCACAACATCTTCCCCGCCCCTCCCCCCCGCCACACACACACAAATCAGTGCGATATGACACAAGGACAACAAGTGATGATCAATGCAGCGAATTTTATTTGACTCATTCAGAAAACAGGGTGTCAGGAGTGCAGAAACTGGGATGTCAGTAATTGGGCAGTGGGTAGTGGGAGGACACCACAGAGAGCATGTGTCAAGATCAAAGACCCGTCTCGTCGAGGGTCACATCATACTTTTGGTAACGCCTTTTGCTGCAGCACTTCACTGATTTGATGCAGTTTGTAGAGCGCAACTCCGCGTTTTTCTGGAACAAGGTTATTCTGCAGGTGCCTCCAAGATCCCAGCAATCCTTGTGTTTAGCTGTACAACATCAAATGCGAGTTCGTTCATGGCACTGTTACGGATTTGTGAGATTCAAAACGTGTTCCAATGACGTTTATTGAAGGGTTGGGGTTAGGAGATAGGAGATAGATAAGGTCGGGAGAATTAACATGAAGAATAGAACTGCATGCAGTGTTCTTGTGTGGAGCACTGTGAGGGATATGGAGAACATAATCATGGAAAGTATACCTAATATTATCTAACTCAGGGATATGGAGTTAGCAGCTGTGGACAGTAGCACTGGTGTGGTCAAACTGAGGGAATCGGGACCGGAAATATACACGTTGTTCCAAGTTCTGTCTAATGGTGTATAGTTGGAAACAAAAATCGAATATATGCCAATACAAGTAATGAAGACTTTTATTGACAGAATTTAATTTAAGGAACGAATGGGAGAATGTGGATATCTCGCAGTGGAAATAGACTGGGGGTGATCAAAGACCAGAGAAGGGGACAGCAGTGAGAGGACGGTTGTAAACGTGAAATAAGAATACTGGGATACGACCAGGAGATGCAGTTTGTAGATGCGAAATACGAGGGGACTAAACATAGATAGTTATAAGAAACACATTGTGTCTGCTCCATTGAAAAGTAAAACGTCGTTGCATTTTCGAACTAGTCAAGAATCAGGTCGAAAGCATTCTGTTTACATAGAACATAGAACACAGAACAGTACAGCACAGAACAGGCCCTTCAGCCTACGATGTTGTGCCGACCATTGATCCTCATGTATGCACCCTCAAATTTCTGTAACTAAACGCATGTCCAGTAGTCTCTTAAATATCCCCAATGACCTTGCTTCCACAACTGCTGCTGGCAACGCATTCCGTGCTCTCACAACTCTCTGTGTAAAGAACCCGCCTCTGACATCCCCTCTATACTTTCCTCCAACCAGCTTAAAACTATGACCCCTCGTGTTAGCCATTTCTGCCTTGGGAAATAGTCTCTGGCAATCGACTCTATCTGTGCCTCTCATTTTCTTGTATACATCAATTAGGTCCCCTCTCCTCCTCCTTTTCTCCAATGAAAAAAGTCCGAGCTCAGTCAACCTCTCTTCATAAAATAAGCCCTCCAGTCCAGGCAGCATCCTGGTAAACATCCTCTGAACCTTCTCCAAATCATCCACATCTTTCCTATAATATGGCGACCAGAACTGGACGCAGTATTCCTAGTGCGGTCTAACCAAAGTTTTATAGAGCTGCAACAAGATCTCACGACTCTTAAAATCAAAGCCCCTGTTAATGAAAGCCAAAACACCATATGCTTTGTTAACAACCCTGTCCACTTGGGTGGCCATTTTAAGGAATTTATGTACCTGCACACCAAGATCCCTCTGTTCCTCCACGCTGCGAAGAATACTATCCTTAATCCTGTAATCAGCTTTCAAATTCGACCTTCCAAAATGCATCACCTCGCATTTATCCCGGTTGAAATCCATCTGCCACCTCTCAGCCCATCTCTGCATCCTGTCAATGTCCCGCTGCAGCCAACAACCGCCCTCTATGCTATCAACGACACCTTTGTGTCGTCTGCAATCCTGCTGACCCATCCTTCAATCCCCTCATCCAATAAAAATTACAAACAGTAGAGGATCAAGGGCAGAGCCATATGGAACACCACTCATTACTGACTTCAGGCAGAATATGTTCCTTCTACTACCACTCGCTGTCTTCTGTTGGCCAGCCAATTCTGTATCCAGGCAGCTAAGTTCCCCTGCATCCCATTCCTCATGAACTTTTGAATGAGCTTACCATGGGAAACCATTCTGAAGTAGGACTTATGCCCGAAACGTCGATTCTCCTTCTACTGTGATGCTGCCTGACGTGCTGCGCTTTTCCAGCAACACATTTTTAAGTTAAAACCTTGTCAAATGCCTTACTGAAGTTCAATATACACCACATCCACAGCTCGACCCTCATCAACATTTCTAGTCACATCCTCAAAGAACTAGATAAGGTTTGTGAGGCATGACCTGCCCCTCACAAAGCCGTATTGACTGCATTTAATCAAGCCATGCTCTTCCAGATGGTCATAAATCCTATCCCTCAGAATCCTTTCTTACACCTCGCAGATGACAGACGTGAGACTGAGTGGTCTGCAATTGCCTTGGATTTCCCTATTTCCTTTTTTGAAGAGAGGAATTGCATTTGCCTCTCTCCAGACCTCAGGTACGACTCCAGTGGAGAATGAGGATGCAAAGATCTTCGCAAGTGGGGAAGAAATTGCATTTCTCTTTTCCCAAAGCAGCCGAGGACAAATCTAGTCCGGGCTTGGCGACTTGTCAATCGTAATGTTTGACAAAATTTTCAGCACATCAGCTTCCTCTATCTCTATCCATTCCAGCATGCACTTCTTCAAAGGTTTCATTCACTACAAAATTCGTTTCTTTCCGAACGACAGAAGCAAACTCCTCTTTTAGGGCTTCCCCTAACTCCTCAGACTGACAAACAAGTTCCCTATGCTATCGCTGATCGGCCCTACTCTTTCTTTGACCATTCTCTTATTCCTCACATAAGTGTAAATTACCTTTGTGTTCTCCCTCATCCGTTCTGCCAAGCCTTTCTCGTGCCCCCTCCTGGCTCTCCTCAGACCATTTTTGAGTTCCTTTCTCGCCTGCCTCTAATCCTCTAGAGCTGAGCTTGACCCTAGCTTCCTCCACCTTATGTAAGCTACCTTCTTCCTTTTGACGAGGAGATCCATCGCTCTCGTCATCCAAGGTTCCTTTACCTTACCCCTTCTTGCCTGTCTCAGAGGGACATATTTATTCATCACTCGCAACGACTGTTCCTTAAACAGTCTCCACATGTCTATAGTGCATTTACCATGGAACAGTTGCTCCCATTCTATGTTTCCTAACTCATGTCTAATCGCATCATACTTTTCTCTTCCCCAATTAGATATCCTCCGATTTTGCCAAATCCTCGCCCTTTCCAAAGCTATGTAGAATGTGAGGCAGTTGTAGCCACTATCACCAAAATGCTCTCCCACCACAAGATCTGATACCTGCCCCGGCTCGTTTCCGAGCACCAAGTCGAGAATGGCCTGTCCCCTCGTCGGCCTGTCAATGTACTGAGTTAGGAAACTCACCTGAACACACCTTACAAAAACAGCTCCATTCAAATCTTCTGCTCGAAGGAGGTTCCCATCAACATTGGGAAAGTTAACGTCATCCATTACAACAACCCTACTACGTTCACACTTTTCCAAATCTGCCGAGCTATGCTTTCTTCCATCTCCCTGCTGCTGTTGGGGGCCTGTAGTAAACCCCTAACGAGGTGACTGCTCCCTTGCTATTCCTAATTTCCACCCATACTGACTTGGTAGGCAAATCTTCCACGAAAATGGAAGCTTCTGTAGCTGTGATACCCTCTGTGATTAGTAGTGTTACCCCCTTTTAAATGCTCTAAACCCTGGAACATCCAGCAACTATTCCTGGCCCTGAGAAACCTATGTCTCTGTTATGGCCACATCATAGCACTAGGTACTGATCCATTTTGCAAGTTCATCGCTTTCATTCCTGATACTCCTTGTGTTAAAGCAAACACACTTTAACTGATCCCTCGGTTCCTTCCGAACAGCTATTTCGATTATGGAAACAAGATTCACTTGAAGACATTGAACAGATTCTCTGTCGATGTCCGTACTGACCTCTGATAAACATGTACTTTCATTCGTCGGTATTAAATGATTCCACCAGCACCAAGGATGCAAGGGTCAAGACCCGTGTTTTACCCATTTCCCACTGAGATCCTCGGAGGAGCAGTGAGGTGACTGCAGCACACTCATTATATATGACCTTTGATGATTCATCACACGCACAGGCACGATGTTGATTCGGCTTAGTCATGTGAATTGAACGGTTCACTGAATTAGACGAATGGAAACTGGAACAAAAAAAGGATCTTAAACCTATGATTTGTAAACATATCAATAAAGAATCTGACCTCTGAAATTAGTGAATTCACGAAGGTTTAATGCCGAGTCTTCACTGTGTTTGAGCTAAGAACCATTCGGCCCATCATGCCTCTGCTGTTCTCACAGGGTTTTAAGGACATAGACGGCATAAATTATTCTATTTTACCCATTGCTACCCATAACCATTCTTTTCTTTCAGATTATTAATGCAATCGTCATGTTGAAAGTCACTGGCCTGTCAGGAAATGCATTCCAGATCACAATAACTCCCTGTGCGAAGAGAAATTATCCTCATGCCATATCGCGTTCTAATGGGAATTATCTTCATTCTGCTTTTATTGCAAACAAATTTTCATCATCTCTCTCACCGAATAATGGAAGAAGAGCTGTAAGGTTTCCCTGCTGCCTGGGAGCCAATATACATCAACTGTCCCGTATCATCAAATACATGCTGACAACATTTTAACAGGGGGTCATTTTGTGCGCAGGACACTAAGACACCCTAAGGCTGGGAACAGTAGACTCTGAATCTTTCTTTTTTTTTGTTTCCTTCTCTGTTTGTCTCTCGCTCTGCATTACTTTCGCTCTTGCCTACTTTCTATCCATCTACATTTTTTTCCTCTGCAAGGTTTGTGAAGGTTTGTAGCTCAGGTTGAGGTTTAGGGTGTAGTTTTGCTCGCTGAGTTGTAGGTTTGATATCCAGACGTTTCATTACCTGGCTAGATAACATCATCAGTGGCGACCTCCAAGTGAAGCGAAGCTGTTGTCTCCTGCTTTCTATTTATATCTTTCTCCTGGATGGGGTTCCTGGGGTTTGTGGTGATGTCATTTCCTGTTCGTTTTCTGAGGGGTTGATAGATGGCATCGAGATCTATGTGCTTGTTTATGGCATTGTGGTTGGAGTGCCAGGCCTCCAGGAATTCTCTGGCATGTCTTTGCTTCGCCTGTCCCAGGACAAATGTGTTGTTCCAGTCGAAATGGTGTTTTTTTCCATCCGTCTGCAGGGCTATGAGGGAGAGGAGGTCGTGACTTTTTTGTGGCCAGCTGGTGTTCGTGTATCCTGGTGGCTAACTTTCTTCTTGTTTGTCCTACGTAGTGTTTGTATCAATATCCCAGTAGCTCTAGTAGTACTAGTAGTACTAGTGTCCCAGTAGCACACAAACCCAGCAACACTCTCAAACAAAAAACTAACAAATTTAAAAGACCCAGTACAACCCATGGACAAAACCAACGTCAACTATAAAATTCCATGCAAGGACTGCCAAATTTGTTTGGATTTCTTAAGGTGTGTCTGCTGGTACTCCTGACACCCCTCTCTTCATTGGACCATGATGGTTAAGTTGGCTTGAAGCTTATTCTTGAGACACTGATCCTCGAGGTATACATATCTCTAACAAATGTCTTGAATAAGTTCGTCATCACCTCTTTTCTCTTGTACTCTATGGACCTTGTATTAAAGGCGAGAATACAGTGTTGTTGAATACATTTCTTTGCGTCTTTTTTTTTATTCGTTTACGGGATTAAGCTATTAATGGTTGGACCAACATCTACTATTCAGCCAGACATGCCCTTGACAACGTAGTGGTGGTGGCGGACTGCCTTCTTGTAGCACTGCTGCCCAGTCAACTCCTGCGCCCCCCTCCCCCCGTAAACCATTAGAATCCAAATAATCATTCAAAGTGCGTCTGGAAGTCTCAATTGTACATGCGTTTACCCACATCTCTGGAGGAGCATTCCACATCCGATATATGCCATGGGTGAATAAGACTTTCCCTAATATCATCCTTGCTACTATTGTGTTTCACTTCAATTACAAATCGCTTTAAACTTATTGCCCTCTAGTTCATGTTCCTTTTACGACGGGTGAGCAGCTTCTCTCTATCTGCCTGTGATTGTGAAAGACGTATCAGGTTCCCTCTCAGTATTCCTCTCTCCAGGGAGAGTACTCCCAACTTCTTCAATTTATCTTTAAGACAGAAGTTTATCATCCTTAGGACCATTCTGATCAATCATATCTGCTTTCTCTCTCCAGTTCGTCCAATTGTTTCTGAAAATTTGTCATCCACAATTGTACACGGCTCTATAACAGATGTCTTGTATAAGTTCTGTATCACCAAGAAAGGCGAGAATGCATTATATTAGCGTTCATTAGCAGAGGGATTGAATTCAAGAGTCGTGAAATGATGTTGCAGCTGTACAGGACCTTGGTTAGGCCACACTTGGAGTACAGTGTGTAGTTCTGGTCGTCTCACTTTAGGAAATATGTGGAAGCTGTGGAAGCTTTGGAGAGGGTGCAGAGAAGATTTACCAGGATGTTGCCTGGAATGGAGAATAGGTCGTACGAGGATAGGTTGAGAGTGCTAGGCCTTTTCTCGTTGGAACGGCGAAGGATGAGGGGTGACTTGATAGAGGTTTATAAGATGATCAGAGGAATAGATAGACAGTCAGAAACCTTTTCCCCAGGTACAACAGAATGTTACAAGTGGACATAAACTTAAGGTGAAGGATGGAAGGTATAGGGGAGATGTCAGGGGTGGGTTCTTTACCCAGAGAGTGGTGGGGGCATGGAATGCGCTGCCTGTGGGAGTGGCAGAGTCAGAATCATTGACGACCTTTAAGAAACGTCTTAAAACTACTGGAAAGTTTCGACAGGTCGAACGGCTTCCTTCTTTGATATCTTATTCAGGAAAGAGTTCCAAAAAGGTCCACCAGTGCAATTCTCACGCACCTCTGCCTCTCCATTTGATTCCATTCTATATATATGAGTGTGTGTGTTTATATGTCTGGGTGAGTTTGTGTTTGTGTTTGAGTTTGTGTTTTCTTACGTCTTCCTGTGGGGTTGTGTGTGTGCATGTGTGCTTATGCTAGTGTGCGAGTTTTTGTGCGCATCCGTATGTGTGTGACTTTGTGAGTGAGTCTATTTCTGTGCGAATATGTGTCTGTATGCCTCTGTGCAAGAGTGTGTGTGTTTTGGTACATGTGTGTATTTGCTTGAGTGTGTAAAAGTGTGTGCTAGCGAGTGAATGTGTGTGACTTTGTGAGTATTTGCGTATGTGTGAGTTAGTGTCTCCCTCTGTGCGTGTGTGTGCGTGCTACTGTGTGCGTTTTGTGTGTCTGTGTGTCTATACGCTAGTGTGTGAGTGTGTGCACCTGTGCATGTGTCTGTGTGAATGTGTGAGTCTGTGTGAATGTTTGTGTGTGTACCAGTGCCCATGTCTGATCATTCAAAACTGAATACTCAGCATTCACATAAAGAGCCCAAACGTTCTCTCCGTACTCCTGAGTAATTCAGCACAGAATACGGAGAGCATTCCTTCTGATCCTCGTGTCCATGTGTGGCTCGGGAAGAGTGGAGACTGAGCCTTGAATTTGCAGGTGAGTACATCTCTCACGAAAAAAATTGCTGATGACACAAAGATAAGTGGAAGGCTGGATTGCGAGGAGGAGGCAGAAATGTGATTTTGACAAGGCGGAGTGAGTGCACAAATGCATGACAGATGTAGTGTGATACGGATTAATGTGAGGTTATACAGTTTAGCAGGAAAAACGCAAAGACAGGTTTTTAGTAAACGGCTCTAAATTGAGCGACTGCAATTCTCAGTAAGTCCGAAGTGTGTGAAGAATGCATGCGATATTTTCCCCTTCAGAGTAGAGGATTCGATTACAGGAACAGTGATGTCAGAACGGGCTCGAGGAATTCCTATCTTCCATGCTTCTATGTCACAAATAGAACTCTAATGCAGTGAAGAGGAGGTAATCACTCCTTGTGGAGGTCTGTGTTGTTAATTTGTAGCGTGGCGAACATTTTGTCGACTCTAAGTTATGTTGGTTTCAGAATGCCAACCCTTCACATTGTGTGTTGTCTGTTTCAGCCTTGAGTCTTTTTTTCCCCGAAAATAATTGATGATTTATTTTATTTTACTATCCAGCTTTTACTCTCTGTTAAGGTAGGGCTTAGGAGCACTAACGTTTTCCTTGCATTGGATCATTTGTACTTAATATCTGCACATATTTTTCAGTGTCAAAACATAATTTATTTATCAGAACAACTTCATTCCTGTGCACAGTTTCCGTTTGTATAGACCTCGGATAAGCAACTCTGTGCACAGTTCCGGCATCCATTTCCCTCAGTTGATACCCTCATGGAGTATGGTGCATTTTTCTGATCTCCATATCACTCAGTTGGATTACAGTTGAGAAATTGTGCACAGCTTCCATTTCCATATTACTTTGTTTGATCACACGTGATGTACTACACATACTCTGAATTGGTCTGTCTCAGTTGACAACACTTGAAACACAATGCACCGTCTCCAACTCCATGTCCTTCAGTTCCTCCACAACAGAGAAATCTGCATGGATCCATTCTTTGTATTCCTTAGTTAAGTGTAAATTGGGAGCACTATGTATAGTTACCACCTCCAAAAATCTAATTTAAAACAAATTGGGAGCACAATGTGCAGGTCCCCTCTTGGCATCTCTCTCTTCAATTAAAGGGAATGAGGAGAACAGGGCATTGGTCCTTATCATAAAATCACTATAGCTTGCAGAAGGCAATCCTTGAACTGGGGGAGGAAACCAGAGCAAGCAGAGGAACGCACGCAGACACAAGGTGAATGCGCAATCATCCGAGGCTGGAATCGAAACCTGGCTCCTGGCACTGTGAGGTAGCAGTACTAAACACTGAACCACTATGCCACCCAGCATTTACTCATGCAGGGTATACTGTGCACAATTCTGGTCTCCATATCGCTCTAAAAATAAACTGACAGCAGGGAGTGCATTTTCTGTCTGAACATCCCTTGGTAGATCACACGTGAGCTATTATGCTCAGTTCTCACTCTTTCTCGCTCCGCTAGACCACATGTAAAAATGTATGCATGGTTCCCACCTCCAAACCCCTCAGTTATGTGACATTTGGAGCACTGTGCATAATTCTTGGTTCTTTATCACTCAGTTAGCTACCATGTGGAACACGATATACAGTTCTTATCTCATACATCCGGGTCAGACCACACGAGGAGCACTGTGGAACCTTAAGTTATAAACCTTGGTTATAACATGCATCGTAAATGGGAAGTCTCGAACTGGTCTCTTCTCATGAGAGGTGGACATTCCAGAATCTTGTCTGGTGATGTTAAGACGTTTTTCATCTCTTTTTTGAAAATATCATCTTCGGATGTTGTGACAATAACGCAACCTGCAGAAGAGGGGTGAGGTGAGATGCAGCTGTCTTGGAAATGCGTCTTTTTCCTCAAATGCTATTGAGCTGAACAGAGGGAATGTGTCCCAGCGTGGCCTACGTTCCGAATGATACCAATTCTCGTTTCTGTGGATCAAACTGCATTCATGTTTTCCGATGAGCCGTGTCCCACAGATTTTGAGTTATGTCAAAGGAACTCATCAAATTGTTTACCGCCTCTTGTCTATTAAATTTCAATGTTTTTTAGTTATTTGGGTTAGTGTACGTCATCATATTTACCAAGAGGGAGAGAAGATCAGATGGAAGAGGACGACATCGAAATTATGAAGAAAAACCCACAAGCAGTTAACGAATTGAACAGAGGAGGAAGTGCCACAAATTTTCTCATCGCAATTGATTAAGGAGTCTAGCCTATCAGTGGAAAATACAGGCATAGGCATTCCTGAATACCTTCTCATACTGGAAGGTTGACTGGATGATCCATTTTATTCAATTAACAAAACAAAATGACATGTCTGCCCTTTTATACGCAGACTGGGAATGGATATATTTGTGCATTGACGTTTATGCTAATCAAACAAAGTCTGCTAAAATGACTTAACTCTGTCAAACGAATTAAACTGACAGGCATTTGGCAGTCGTGAGTGCATTGTTTACACAGATAGGTAGCAAGCTACTGGCTGATATTCGGGGATAGTTAATTCCTTTCAACTTCAGTGACTCATGCAAAACAGGATATGAAAACACGTTTTGAAAGAGGCAGAGAGAGAGAGAAAGACAGGGAGGGACAGAGAGATACAGAGAGAGAGAGAGAGAGAAAAAAAGCAATGGTGTCAGATAAATACAGAGCGAGAGTGGTAAGTAGGATTTAATAGAGGGTACAACAAGATAAAACAAAATACAGTAACAGATGAAAAACCATGGAAGGTTCATGAAAGGCCGAGTGAGAGGTATTGATAGAGCGATACAGAGACAGAGGAGAAAATAAAAGAAAGGAAAAACACAGTGATCGAGTGAGACAAAAGAGTAAGAGATATAAAGAAGGCATTTTATAGAGAGCAGAATGACAGGGAGAAGGAGAAAAAGATGGAGAGAAAGAGAAAAGCAGTGAGAGAAGAAGTAAGCAGGAGAGTGTTTCAGGAAGAGGAAAAATGAGATAGAGATTAACTCAGAGAGAGAGGGAGAGACAAAGGAGAGAGAGGGTTGCTGAAGGAGGGAGAGAGACAGAAGGAAGTGAAAAGAAATAGAATAGATGAAAAGGAGAATTGCAAAGACAGAACAAAGAACGACGTGTGGGAATTGGATGCGCGAGTGTGTTCGCGTGTGTGTCTGTGTGTGCACGCACGCACACACACACTATTTATCTATCGTCACAGATAGATAGGGAGATCATAGTAAGCGTTAGAGTTGCAGAACACAGAAACAGTCTCTTCAATCCAATTCGTCCATACCAACCACGTGCTCGCAATTAATCAAGTCCCATTTTTCAGCATTTGTTGCATATTCCTCTAAACACTTTCCAATCATGTACACAGTCCTGATGCCTTTTAATATGGCAATTGAACTGGCCTCCACTACTTTCTGTGGCAGCTAATTCCATATACGCATCAGCCTCTTCATGAAAATATTGTCCCTTAGGTTCATGTTAGGTCAGTTTTGAAGCTGCTGGACCCAAAGAAACAGGTTCACGTTGATGCTCCCTCTTTCTGACGTCTCTCCTTTAAGAATCTGTGATGGATATTTCCTTTAGATTTGCCAATGGAATGTTTATGGGGATGTTGCAAATATTTGGAACAGCATCATTACATTCCAATAGAGTTGATAGGATTATTAAATATTCAAGTTATATTCTGCTCCTTTTTGTTTGTGTTTTATTTGGTAGTATTGCAATTAAATTCTGTTTTGTTCAAAACTAAATGTTTGAGCCAGCTGCATCACTCCTGGAATATCTATTTTACCCCTGCTTAAAACAACTAGAAAAGCCACAGTCCGGACCACTTTCTTGAAATATTTTGGGATGTTCTGGCCTGACCCATTGCAATAATAAGATTGAGAAGATGCTGGAAGTCGTGAAATTGTTATGGTATGTAGATCCACAGGCATTGAAGGGATCTATGCCAGGATGCTGCAGACGAAATAGAAGAGATTGCTAGGATCTTGACAGAGAGCTTTGTATCTTAGTTTGCTGCATATATGATCACAGAAGACTGGAGTAGAGCTAATGTCGCTCCTTTGTTTAAGTAGGATAAAAGGGATTTCCAGGAAATTATATACTGGCGGCATCATTCAGAGGATATCTACTCGAGAATATTCTTATAGACAGGATTTATGCGCATTTGAAAAAGCATAGACATATTCGGAATTTTCATCATGTTTTTATGCAGGGGAGGTCTTGTCTCAAAAACATGTTTTTTTTGAGGAAATGAGGAAGATGATTGACGAGGTAAGGCAGTGGATGTTACCTTCACCGCTTTCAATGAAGCATGCGATAAGATCCCTCACGGATATGGTGGTCCAAATTATTAAGTCACAGAGGATCCACGGTGAATCAGGAAGGTGAATTCAAAATCGAGTATTTTCTGCAAAAAAAAGTGACGAAGGTGAAACATTAGCGTTAGAAAGGGACAATGAGAAGTAAACGTGTGTTCGTTGTATTTTGTGTCACTGAGTGAGTGAGTATGCGTGGGCAAGTCTCAGGGTATCTCTACTTGTCTTCTCCCCTTCTCCGGCTGGTGTTTGGGGGGTGGACTGTGATTGTAAAACATCTGCTGTTCTTGGTGCCTCCACTCAGAATATGGAACATAGAACAGGCCTGTACAGGTTCTTCGGCCCACGATGTTGTAACTAACATTTACCTTAGTCAGAGACCAACCTAATCTACACACCTCTCAATGTACTGCTGTCCATTTGCTTGTCAAACAGTCTCTTAAATGTGAATAATGTCTCTGACGTCACTACCATTGCTTGCCGTCCATTCCACATATCGACCAGACTCTACATAAAGGACCTACCTTTGACATCTCCCCTAAACCTTCCTCCAAACACTTTAAAATTATGACCCCTCATGACAGACATTTCAGCCCTGGGGAAATGTTTCTGGCTTTCTACTCTACATAGGCCTCGCATTACCTTGTTCATCTCTATCAAATCACCTCCCTTCCTTCTTCTCTCCATTGTGAACAGCATGAGCTCACTCTCCCACTCTTCAGAAGACAGTCATCCAATCCAGGCAGCATTCTGTGACATCTCCTATGCACCCACTCTAAAGCATCTACATACTTTCTATAATGAGTTATCCATAACTGGAAACAATATTCCAAATGTGTTCGAACCAGGGACTTTCAGAACTTTAACAAAACTTCATAGAATATAAAATAACGAACATTACAGCACAGTGCACGTTATTTGGCCCTTGATGATGCCCCAACCTGTGAAACCAATTCGAAGACCATGTAACCCACATCCATTCCACTTTCATCCAAAAGTCTGTCCAATGACCATTGAAATGCACTTAAAGTTGATGAGTCTACTACTGTTGCAGGTAATTCGTTCCACGCCCCTAATATTCTCTGAGTAAATAGGTACTTAATCTATCACACCTCCATTGAAAGCTACGACCCTTGTGCTAACCATCACCATTCGAAGAAAATAGCTCTGACTGTCCACCTTCTGATTATCTCATATGTCTTCATTAAGTAACTTCTCAACCGCCTTCGCTCTGATGCAAACAGCCTCAATTCCATCTGCATTTCCACATCAGACCTTCCAACTTTCCCAGGCAACATCCTAGAAAATCTTCTCTGAATTCTTTGCAATGCTTCCACATGCTTCCTGTCATGCCATGACCAGAACTCAATGCAATACGCCAAGCATGACAGTACCATAATTTTGTTAAGCTGCGCTATGACGTCATGGTTCCAAAACCCAATCTCTCTACTAATACAAAGAGAATACGCCATATGCCATCATAACAACCCTCTCAACCTGGATGGCAACGTTCAAGGATCGATATATCTGGACACTGAAATATCTATCGCCCTCTGTAACCGATAACATAATTCGGAACAACCCACAACTGTACCAACCTCAGTGTCATCCACAACTTTACTAACCCATCCTTCTACGCCCTTACTCAGATCACTTATAAACATGACAAACAGCAGTGGACCCAAAACAAATCTTTGCTGTTCGTCACTAATAATGAAACTCCAGGACGAACACTTCCTGTCAACAATCACTCTTTGTCCGCTTACAGCGAGCCAATTTCTGATCCAAACAGCTAAATCACCCTCAATCCCATGACTCCATATTTTGTGCAATCGCCTACCGCAGGGAACCTTATCAAACGTCTTACTGAAATTCAAAAACATCATACCAGCCGCTTTACCGTAATCCACCTCTTTGGACAACTTCTCGAAAAACTCGATAAGATTTGTGAGGCACGAACTTCACCTCAGAAAATCGTGTTCATTATTCCTCATCAACTCATTCATTTCTAGATGATTACAAATCATATAATCTTGTCCAACACTTTAGCCACAATTGAAGTAAGGCTCGCTGGCCAATAATTACTTGGATTGTCTCTACTCTCCTTCTTGAAGAAGGGAACAGCATTTGTTACTCTCGAGTCTTCTGGCACTATTCCTGTAAACAATGATGACATAAAGATCAAAGCTCGACAATCTTGTCCCTGTCTTCGCAGAGAATCCGAACATTAGTCCCATTCGGTCAAGTGGACTTCAGCATTTTCATACTTTACAGAATTGCTGGCAACTCCTCATTGTGTATGTCTATCCCATCTGCTGTAGGAGCCTGTGCATCAGCATTGCCCTCGACAATTTTGTGTTTCTCTAGTGTGAATACTGACAAAAATATTCATTCAGCGCTTCCCCTATCTCCTCTAACACCGCACACAACTTCCCACTACCATCCTTGATTAGATCTAAACTTACACTAGTCATTCTTTTCTTCATGATATACTTATGAGAAGCCTCATGGTCATCCTTGATCCTATCCACCATTGAATTCTAAAGTCTGGTCCTGGCTCTTCTTAGCTCTCTTTTTCGGTTTTTCCTGGCTAACTTGTCACTCTCAAGCGAACTAACTTAACCATCACATTTCATCCTAACATAACTCTTCTTCTTCCTCTTGACAAGAGATTCAGTTTCTTCAGTAAATAAGTGTTCCTGCACTCGACAGCTTCTTCACTCCCTGAGAGGTACATCCTTAACAATGATCCGCAGTAGCTTTTCCTTGAATATGCGGTGCAGGAACTCCTCTCAGTGTCAAGGATCTCCTTCACTGTGCTGAGTGACCCCCCCCACTCTGCTCAGTGGTGAGAATTTCAAACAGTTCCAGCAGCACTAAACTCGGCATTCCCTTGCTGCTTTTCAAAAATGGGGACTGCTACGTGTTTTGAAGTGACCTGCTGACAGTCTCTCGCATGGGGCAGTCTTCTTGTAAAAAAGCACAAATGATGAATTAATTGCATGATACGAACAAGCTCAGAGAAAAAAAAGGTTCCCAGGTTCACATGTACAAATATCACTGACCACTTTGATAGAACAGTTAAATGCAAATCTTGCCTAATACAGCCATGGTCTTGATTATAATAGCAAGAAGCGAGGTTGTATCTGTTTCGGACTGATTAGGCCATAGCTTGAGTACTCCATGCAGTTCCGATCACTGCACTGCAGGAAGGATGAGAATGCACTGCAGGGGAAACATACCAAGATAGAGCCTGGGATGGAGAGGTTAGGCTATGATGAGAAGCGGGATAAGATCTAATAGATTTCTTTGGAGCAGCAAAAAAAAAGTGGAAACCGAATGCAGGTATTTAAGATTATGAGGAACATGGACATTGTGCATATAAAGCTAGCTTTCTCTTTATTCAAAACGTCAATAGGAATAAAAGGGGGATAATTCTGAAGTGATAGGTCTGAAGTTTAGAGGGGATTTAAAGAAAAAACATTTTCACGCAGAGGGAAGGGTGTCTGGAATGGACTGCCTGGAAGAGTGGTTGATATGGGAAACCTCACAAACGTTAAAAAGTACTTGGATGAGCCACCTGAAGTATCATCGCATTGTAGTCAAATGGCATAGTGTGTAAAAATGGGACTAGTGCAGGTAGCGGTGTATTTTTGTGGTACAGTCTCAATGGGCAGAAATTCCTCTTCTGTACTCTGTGGGTCAAACAAACCTGTCACGAGGCAGTCATGCGCGCACACTTATGCACGGAGACATAGACGTGCACGCACGCTACTCAGATAAGAAAAAGCTGTATGGCCCAAGTCAGTCAAGCATACACACATACCTGTTCCTGGGCACAGCACTCACTGTCCGATTCAATTGCTACTCCTCTGGGGGATTGGACAGGAATAGACTCTGTGGTCTGTTTACAGATTGCTTCATAACATTTTAATGTACCGCACAGCCGGCTGGTCTTCAGGACAAGATATGTTTCTGAGGACATGGAGCGGAAAGAAACTTGTTGCAGGTCATTACCATTGGAAAGGATAGCGCCTCGGGAGTGGCCGGGCAATTGGGGAGGGAGCAGGCGAAATCTGCATCGTAAAAGCAAAGACCCGAACATCAGGGAAGCACCGTCAGTGACGGTTTCTGTCTAACAGCCACTTGGAAAGAGTGTTCATAATGTTGCATTGTATATTTTTTGAGGAGAGATAGCTGGAATCTGAAACAAAACTATTGTGTTGGATAAGGGTTAATTGTCAAATATGAAGGTCTCAATTAGGTTCCAGTTTTCACCTCACTCTTGAGAATGTGCTATTTAGTATGAACGAACACTGAGCCTTCAGTTAGATTGTAATCTGTCACACACCTAGTAAATATTTAGGAAACAGAACATAGAAGCATACACCACAGCAACAGACTCTCCTGCCCACCATGTTTGCTCCAATCGTGACTCCACGCTCAACTACCCCCGTCTGCCTGCACGTGGTTCCTATTCCTCTATTCTCTGCTTGTTGACAAGTCTGTGGAAATCCCTCTTAAATATTGCTATTTTATTTGCTTCTCCCACTTCCCCAGTTGCAGGTTTAATTCTTATCACTCTCTATGCATAAAGAATGACGTTCTGCTCTTATCGTTTTTAAACTTAACCTCTCTCACCTTAAACCTGTGCCAAGGAGTGTTTGGCGTTTCCATCTCGGGGAAAAGCCGCCGACTATTTACCTTCTCCATGCATCTCATAATTTTATGCAGAATTCTCAGGTTGCCCTCAGCCTCCAATGCTCTCCCGAAATCAATCCAAATCCGGAAATCTCTGCTGATATCTAATCCACTCCAATTTAAGTTGCATCCTGATAAACCTGTTTTGCACACTGGCGAAAGCCCTCAAGACCTCTTAAAGTGCGAGGATTAGAACTGCACATGATACTCTAAATGTGGCCTCACTAAAAGTTTATACATCTGCAAAATGACTTGACACCTTTTATACTGCCTGATGAAGGCAAGCATGCTATCAGTCACCTTTATCACCTTTGCAATTGTGTTACCAAATTCAGAGAGCTTTGGACAGTTTAAAAATAATGGATAGACCATTTAGAACAGATTTGCGTAGAAACCTCTTCACCCAGAGAGTAGAGGTTATGTGGAATGCTCTGTCCCAGATAGCAGTGGAGGCCAAGTCTTTGGATACTGTCAAGAAAGATGTGGATACAGCTCTTATGGATAGTGGAATCAAGAGCTCTTAGAGAGAGTGGAAGTGGGGATAAGGCAGGAACAGGATGCTGATTGTGCGTGATCAGCCATGATCATAATGAATAGTGGTGCTAGCTCAAAGGCCGAATGCTCAACTCCTGCACCTATTGTCTATTGTCTAATGCACCACAATGTCCTTCTGTGTAGCCTTGCATCCCAGGGTCCTGATATTTACTGTATACTTTCCTGTTGCATTTTTATCTGCCAAAATGCATCAGTACATACTTGTTCAGATTAAACTTCGTCTTCCATTTACCTGCCTAAGTCAGCGTGGAGATCTCTGCACTGACCTTCGTGGAACACCACTGGCCACAAACCTTCGTCAAAATAACACCTCTCCGGAGCTGTCCTCTCTTTGTTAACCAAATCAGTTTGGATCCCAACTGCTGAACACCCTGCAGAGTTCATGCAACTTCAACTTTTAGATCAGTCTTTAGATTAGTCTTTCTATGTCATTCTGTCTGTCGTTCTCCCTCTATCTGTCAATCTGCCTCGCTCTCTCATTGTCTTCCTATCACTCTCCCCCATCTGTTTGCCACGCTGTCCCTCTCAATCTGTCACTCTGTCTGCCTCGGTCACTCTTGCTCTACCTGGGTAGTCATACAGTCATAGAGTTGTACAACACAAAACATCTGGTCCATGCCGACCAGGTATCCCAACCTAATCTCGTCCCATTTGACAGCACTTCACCATATCCGTCTGAACCCTTCCTGTACATATACCATCCAGATGCCTTTTAAATATTGCAATTGGACCAGTCTCCACCACTTCATCTGGCAGCTCACTTCATGTACGCACCACGCTCTGTGTGAACACGTTGCCCCTTACGTTCCTTCAATATCTTTCCCCTCTCACCCTTAACCTATGTCCTCTACTTCTTGTCTCCCTCACTCCAGGGAAAAAGTCCTTGTCTCTTTACCCTATCCATGCCACTCATTATTTTATAAACCTCTATATGGTCACCTCTCAATCTGTCTGTTAGTCTGTCTGTTTGTCTGTATCTCTCTATCTGCCACTCTGCCTGCTTTTTCATTTACTTCCCTGCCTATCAGTTTGTCTCTCTCTGTCAATCTGCCTGTCTGTCTCTCTTTGTCAGGCAGTCTCTCTCTGGCACTGCCTCTCTGTTTGTTTTTCTGTTTCTCTATCTGTCTCTCTCAGTCCCTTTCTGTATACTTATTTCTCACCCTGCCTCTTCCATTTCTCCATTGCACTTTCTCTGTCTTTCCTTTCCTCTTTTTCAGTTTCTTTCCGTCTAACTCTCTCTCTCTTTCTGTCTCTCTGTTCTTCTCTACCAATTGGTGAGATCTCATCAATGCCTTGTACAACCGCAACGTGGTGCCCCCAATGCATTTGACCAATGAAGGTAAGATGCCAAATGCCTTCTGGACCAATCTGTCCATCTCTGACTCCACTTTCAAGGAAAAATGTGCATGCACCGGACCATTAACTGGATACATCCTGATTTGTAGGAGCTGTTCTTGGACTGTGGTGGACACAGTTAGAAAATCACACAATACCATATTATAGTCCAACAGGTTTATTTCAAAGAACTAGCTTTCAAAGCGCTGCTCCGTCGTCAGGTAGCTGTGGAGCAGGACCGTAAGACATAAAATGTATAACAAAATATGGCACTGA
Source organism: Chiloscyllium plagiosum (assembly GCF_004010195.1). NCBI lineage: Eukaryota > Metazoa > Chordata > Chondrichthyes > Orectolobiformes > Hemiscylliidae > Chiloscyllium > Chiloscyllium plagiosum. Next base: position 775,846 of record NC_057758.1, read on the forward strand.
CATGCAACTGAAATGATAACAAAATATGGCACTGACATGCAACTGAAATGATATATTAAACAACCCTAAATTGCTGTTAAGACTTTCATCTTTTAGAATAGGTTGCAGGTTTCGGTTCATTAATATATAATTCCCAGAACTTCCTATAAATTACATCCACCAGATAACTTAAGATTGAATTTGAAACAATGTGACATCTCAGCTCAGACAATGCATGAAATGAGTGAGGTTAAAATCTATCTGCATCCCAATCTTGACAGACTGGTTCTGTTTCCAAAGTGAAATTCATAAAATATTGCATGGTTTGAATGCCTACATTTACTGCCTACGGATTGCATACTTTTTGATCAAAATAGAATGTATCCGCAAATATAATTCTGCAAATGCAAATTCACTCCATAGACGTATATGCATTTGTACGTGCATGAGAGATGGAGTACGAGTGTGCGCATTTGAGTGTGCACGTGTGAATGTGAGTGCGTGTGAGACTCTGTTTGGTAGAGCGTGTGTGTGATTGCAATGGATTATAAGCCTGTGAGAGGGTGTGTATGTAAGTGTGTATGTATGGAGGCTGTATGTGTGCGTGGGAAAGACAGTGTATGGTGTAATGGGGTCACCTGTAGTGTGACATGAACCAAGAGCCCGGTTAGGCCATCCGCATGGGTACCTATCAGTCTCTGCTCAGCTACCCTCCATTGTTGTGTATCCCAATATCTGCGTTGTTGGATGTTCACCCGATGATCCAAGGCCGAATATTCCTGATGCTGAAGTGTTCCCTGACCATGTATGCGGCAGCTACTCAGGTGACTCAGACAATGTTTTCCATCTCATTCACTGCAGGCAAGGATTCACGAGGCATGGCATATTGGTGATCCCAAGCAGCCACTATAGCAATGGATGAATAGATACTACGCAGACAGGGGTGTTCCCTCCCGATCGAGGAGACTTCAGCGGTCATTCGGCCTCGGATCTTCATGTGACCATCCTCCAAGGTGCACTTCAGGATACACAACAGTGCAGAATGACTGAGCAGAGGCTGATAGCAATGATCGGTACCCAGGAGGATTCTGTCAACAGGGACTATGGATTCATGTCACACTACAGGTGACCCCAGTGCACAGTACACACTCTCTCTCTCTCTCTCTCTCTCACACACACACACACACACACGCACACACACACACAACAAGCACACGCACACACATTCTCACGCACATACACATTCAGACCCTCTTACATCCACACTTTGTCGCTCATTCACACACGCATGCACCACCCACGCTCACACCCATGTACACAATCCTCTCACAAGTTTATATTCCATCACATTCGCGCACACACACTTTACAAAGCATGCACACCTACACGCGCACACTCTCATGCGCACTCTCACTCCATGCACATACTCATACACTCTATCTCTCTCATGCATGCATACACATATATAGGTCAATGGAGTAAACTTGCATTTGCAGACTTATATTTGCAGATACATTCTACTTTGCACAGAAAAGCATACAATCTACAGACAGTCAATGCAGGCAGTTAATCCATATAATATTTTGTAAATTCCCCTTTGGAAATAGAAACTGTCTGACTCAAGATTCGGATACAGACAGTCAACTCACACCTTTGAAGCAATATCTGAGCTGAAATGTTTCTTCCATTATATAATAACTTAAATTATCTGGAGGATATGACTTAACAAAAGTTCTGGGATTTGCATATCAATGAACTGAAAAATGGGACCAATTCTAAGAGATGAAAGACCTAACACCAATGTAGGCTTGTTCATTATATCATTGCAGTTCCATGAGGATGTAGTATTTTGCTATCAATTTTGTGTCTTGCTCCACACCTACCTGATGAAGGAGCAGCGCTATTAAAGTTAGTACTTCGAAACAAAGCATTTGGACGACAACCTGCTGTTGTGCGATTTTCAACTGTATGGTGGCTCAGTGATTTGCACCGTTGTCTCACAGTACTCGAGATGTGGGTTCGATTTCGGCCTTAGGCAACTGTCTGTGTTGAGTTTGCAAATTCTGCCCGTGTCTGCGTGAGTTTCCTCCAGGTGCTGTGGTTTCCTCCCACAGTCCATAGATTTTCAGGACAGGTGAATTACCCATGCTAAATTGTCCACCGTGTTAGGTATCTTAGTCAGGGGTACATGTAGGGTAAGGACCTGGGTTGCTGTTCATAGGGTCAGTGTGGACTTGTTGGGCCAAATGACCTTTTTCCATACTGTAAGTAAAGTAATCTTATCTAAAGTCCTCTCATATTCATTTTAACCAAAGGCGGAGTGGAAGGCGCGTCACTCTCTCTGTCAACAGTGCTGAGGTGGCGATGGTCAAGAGTGTTAATTCGTTAGAGTGATGATTAGAAGCAACCTGTCCTGGTCTCCTACGTCGACGCACCGGTTAATAAAGCACTCAGACGTCTCTTATTCCTCAGGAGGCTGAGGGAATTCCACATATTCAGAAAGACCCTTGCCAATATTCATTGATGGACCGCAGAAATCATCAGACCTGGACACTGACAGCATGGTGTGGAAATTTCTCTTCCCAAGAAAACAAGGAAGAACAGAAAGGTGTGAATACAGTTCAGTCCGTCACACAAACCAGTCTTCCATCCAATGTGTACTTCCACGAACCTTGGAAAGCAATATAAATTATTCAAAGACACCTCCTAAATAATTATACCCTCTTCCACTATCTTTAATCTGGCAGAAGTATTCAAAAGTTTGAAACATGCTCGAACAGATTGAAGACCACGTGCTTCCGGCTGTTATCACACTTTTGAACGGACCTCTCAAATGTTAAAGTTGATCTCTCTGTCTGTACCTTCCCTGCAGATGTAACATTGTATTCTGCACTCTGATCTGCTATCCTGATACATTTCTTTTTTACGGTAATATTTGCCTGTAAGTCCACAAAAAAAAACTTGTCACTTTATCCTGGTGCCAGTGGTAACAGAACATCAAATGAAATCAAAATTCAACACTGGCACACTGACCCAAATGATCAAGAGTCAATTGGATTCTTAGATAAGCTTTGCCCTTTTTTGTCTACGCCACGAATTTGGTGACATTTGCACACTTATGAACTGTACAACCTGTATTCTCATCCAATCCTATGTACAAGTGACAACCAAGAGTAGGCATAAAACGCGTCCGCGTGACACATCGCTGGTCATAGCCCTCCTGTTTGAACAGCACACTCGATCACCATCTCTGTCTCCTTATTTGAAACTATGCTTTAATTCAATTGGCTAACTCTAACTGATGCAACCTTGCAAAACAGTCTACAATAGGGAGCCTTTTAAAAGGCCTTCTTGGAGACCAATTTGACAATGTCTTCTGCTGTGCCTTCATATATCCTCTTGGTCAGCTCTTCAAACAAACTCAATCACATTTGTCAAACAAGAGTTCACATGCGCACAGCCATGCTGATGACTTCTACTCAGTCCTTCCATTTTAAAATCATATGGATCCTGTCTCTCGAATCTCATCCAAACATTTACTCACCCATGACTTAATGCTCGCTGGTATGTCGTTCTCCGAACCTTCCTTGCAGCCTTTCTTAAATAATGGCACAGCATTCCAATCCCTCCAGGCTACCAGCACTTCATCCGTGCCTGCAAACAATACAAATATCTCTGCTGGGGCGCTTCAATTCCTTGCTTCGCATCCTATAAAGTCCTGGAATGCACCTAATCAGGTTGGACGGTCATACTTTTTATGACCCCACACAACTCCTGTTCCATAACACGGTCTCTTTTCAAGACATTACTATTTATTTTCCAAGCTCCCTAAGCTTCCATGCCTTTATCCACAATAAGTTATGATGTAAAATATTCGTTCAGGATCGAACCAGTGTCTTGGCATGGAAAGACAGCGTCGTTAACCTTCAACGGATTTGTTCTCTAACCAGTTACTCTTTCTCACTGAATTTGCTTGTTGAAACTCTTTGGATTGTCGTCACCTGTGTTTGCTAAAGCAACCTCAAGTTCCCATTTTGTTCTTCTGCTTTCTCTCTTATGTATATGTTGCACCACCTTTACTCCACAATGAATTCGCTTGATCTCACCTGTTTAGTCATCATTGTTCCTGGCCTGAGCCATGTGATATCCAGTTGAAATGTTCTGAAATACTATGAAAAATCGAATCCCAGCTTATTAGAAGTCGTACAATATTTCTTGGAGCCTGCTGCAAAATATTTTAAGTGACTCTTGATTTCAACTTCAGGAATATTTCAACTTTTGTGTTGCACAATATTTTCAAATATTCTAAAAAATCCTGATTCTATTCATTAATACAGTTCGTGGATTGGCACATTACAACTTTTTCATTTACTTATTTAGTTCATCACGTCAAAGTGTCTATCTGTGTGTTTCTGCGA
>NC_057758.1:780742-823816 GCF_004010195.1 Chiloscyllium plagiosum
GTAATGTAAGTTTAGTGAGAATCTTAATTGAATGTCAACAAAATTCACACTTCATTCCAACATGAGCTGAACATATGAAGGTCAAAAAATTTTTGTATTGCCTTTGTCACAAACCAGGCAATGGAATCCTGGCCTCAGTGACACACTATCGCTATATAATTACTGCATAGAAGGTGAGGGGATTACCATGTGGTCGAAATATTTTCCAAATGCGTCTGGGATTTGAATCTGATGCATAAATTCATGTACAGCTTTCTGTCACTGCCTTTGAATTTTGCTGACAAAGAAACATGAGTGCATTAATCTGAAGTGCTATCTCATTTCAAATACACATGTGTAGCGTGCAGCTGCGTCGGGTCCTCCCCTTCTTTGTCAATAAGTTAGCAAATGCGCACCTGATGTCTGTTTCAATACAACATGAGGATCATTCTGTGGTTCATCAGAGGTTAATGATTTGTCTAATCACGTTTACAGCAAACAGAAAACGCTCCCAGCCCATGGTATCCATGCCAGTCAAAGACCACCATTTAATACTTTCAATCCATTGCTCCAGCACTTTCCAGTAAACTTCGTTTCCTTTGACATCACAAGTGAACATCAAAAGTCGTCTACAATTTTATGAGGGCTTACTCCTCCAACACCGTTGCAGGCAGAGAGTTCCAGATTCCCATGCGACATTTTCCCGCCTCGCCTCCCTGAAACACACTTCCTAACAAGACAGCCCCCTCGCCTTGTGCTATCTCACCGTGAAACTCTCAAATTATGAAACAGATCCCCGTGCTCTTTGCCACCACCCTGAAACACACATGTGATGAAACACAGACACCCACACCTTTTCCTGCAGCACTGAAACACCATCTGACGGCCCATCCTGCGCCATCACCTGCCATTCTGCTTTCCCAAAACACCCCGACCAAAAACTCACCCACCCACAAATACACTGCTTTGTGCTCTCTCGCCCAACCAACCGCACTAAAAGACACACTCCTGACGAAACACTCCGCCCTTGCTTCACCTTCCAATATCCAAAAACCCACGTCCCCAGATGATACAACGTGCGCTTGCACCATCTCCTAGCGCCCTGATTTACACACCCTGGCGAAGCACTGCTGCCATTTTGGAATCTCAGCTTCCTCAAAATACCCCCGCCGACCAAACACACCCCTTGCGCGACTTCCCGCCACCCTCAAACCAGTCCTGATAAAATACAACCCTAGCAACATTTTCCCCTGCTTCAACAACCACCCAATGAACCACACCCTCATGCATCGTGTCCTGCCGCATTGAAACATGCTCTTGACGAAGTATTCCCCTGTGCCATTTCCAGACGCACCAAAGCAACAAACCTCCACCTTGCACCATAATCAACATCCTGCCACCCAGGAACACCGTCCCCACAAAACACCCTCTCCTTTCGCCATCTCTACCTGTCTGCTGACCCAAAATACACACCGATGAAACACACACCCTTTGCACAATTTCCCCCACACGGCCGCCTGCCAGCCGAAATTCCCACTTGCACCATCTCCACCTACCCCACCGTCCCTCCAATGAAATATCCCACCCTCCCACCCGAAATCCCCCACCCCAATGAAAAACATAGCCCTTGCACCATATTGCCGCACCATTGGCCCCGACAAAACTTGACCCCCGCCATTTGCTATTGCTGTGTATCACCACCCCGGCGAAACACCCATCAATTTTGCCATCTTACCCATTCCATAGAAGACCTTGGCAAAATACTCCTGTTGCACTATAACCACTACACCAAATACTCCTGCAGCCAAACAACATCCCTTTGCACTATTTCCCCTATTCTGACAACAAACCTGAGGAACCAACTCAGTGCACCAACTCCCAACGCGAAAACATCCACCACAATGAAATACCTTCGCTTGGGCAAGTACCCGCTGCTCCAAAGGTAGTGTCCAATCGAATCACCTTCTGCACCATCTCCCGCGGCCCCAAAACAACGCCCGAGGAAGCACACCTCCACTGAGCCATCATCCGCAGCTCCGACAGACTCCCGTTGACGAAAGAATAGCCGGTCCACCAACTCACGCAGCCCAGAAACTCGCTTCCAATGAAATGACCACACTTTGCGCCATGTCCTGCAGCCCGGAAAAGCCCCATGCAATGAAACGCCTCATGTTGCATCACCACCCGCCACCTCAATTGCACCACCTTCCTCCAGCTCGTGGGGCCAGCCCCACCGATGAATCATCCCCTTTGTGCCTTCTCCCTCCACGCCACTGTCCCCAATGATGAAACAGATCCCACTTGCACAATATCTTGCCGCTATGATATACTACTCCCCCAATGAAGCACACATCCTTGCACTATCTCCCAGCCCCACTGCCCCAAAAATTGCCTCCTAATGAAATACTCGCCCTTGCACCAGATCCACCTCTCTACCGACCCCGAAAAACGTCACCCCGCATGAGATTCCTGCTGCCCTCCAACACCCCACCCATAAAACACCTGCAAATTCCGTCATCTCACCCACTCCAAAACACCCCCAAAGAAGCACACCGCACCTCGCAATGAAACACGCCTCCAATGAGCCATCTCACACTACGGCAAACTACCCCACATGATGAACGATCCACCCCTTCAACCATAACCCGCACACTGAAACAAACCCTGAATGAAACAATCCCACCATTGCTCCATCAGACAAACCACACCAAAACGACACACTTAAAAAAAACCTCCCCCCAGCTTGTGCCATCTACACCATCCACCAGCTACACACATTCTTGCAACATCACCAGTGACTTGAACTACAACCCCGGTGCAACACCCCTAGATTGCCCCATGTTCAGCTGCCCAAAACCACCCCGCCCAATGGAACACTCCCGCATTTGCTATCTCTCGCGGCCCCAAAAAACACCCGGTCCAATGAAACAATCCTTCCTTACGCCTCCCTGGCACCTCCAAATGAAACCATCCCTTTACACCGCTCCAGACGTCCCACTTTCCCCGAACAACCACCTGATGAAACAATCCCGATAGTATATCACCCGCTTGCCCTTTCTCCCTCCGCCCTGAAACGTGCACCACAATGTTACCCACCCCTTGCACTTTCTCTGACATTCCACCTCCCCAAATCACTGCACCCAACGAAACATCCACTGCTTAAACTATCTCCTGCCGCCCCGAAACACCTACCACAATGATACATACCCGCCTTCAAATTTCTTCCATGTCCCGTCTCACCTGATGAAACACCGATGCCTTGTACCACCTGCTGCCGTTCCAAAACACACCCTGGATGAAAGACCCACCCTTGCGCCATCTCCATCACCCCACAGCCTCAAAATACATGTCGTGATTAAACACTGCATCCTGCATCACCTCACGCTGCTGCAAATCACATCCCCCTAATGGGACAGCCTCCCTTGCGCTACCTCCTACTGTGCCAAAAAACTTCTGCTGGATGGAACACTCCCATTTACGCCATGCCACCCAGCCCGCTTACTTGAAACAAATGCCCAGATGCAACATTTCTGCCCGAAAACAAATCCCCTGATGACACACGCCTCATTTGCACCGTGTCCCGCCGTCCTGCTGCCTGAAATCACTCCCCAATTAAACATCCCCCTTTGAGCGATGTCCTGCTGCTTCGAATCACACACCACGATGCTACACTCCACCTTGCACAATCACCTCTGCCCCGCCGCCTCAAAACACACCCCAACACACATACTACTCTTTTCGTCATCTGCAAGACTCCTCCCACGAAACACACCATGTTTTGCCCAATCTTTCGTCACCCCAAAGCACCTCCAAGATGAAACACCCACTGCTTTGCTCCATTTCCTGCAGCCCTGAAATGACCGTCCTGACAAAACAGGCTCAATTTCGCCATCTGCCGACCTCAAAAAATGCAGCACCTACGAAACCCTCCCTTGAGCCATTTCCCCTTCGCGCCACCTCAAAACACCCACAACGACAAAATATCCCGACTGTTCGCCATCTCCCACCGCTACGAAATAACCACGATGAAACGCCTCACTTCTGCCATCTCCTCCCACCCTGAAATACGCACCCGTTGCAACACACTCCCCTTACACTATCTCCCGAAACTCGAAAACACTCACTGATGAAGCATGCCCCCTTGCGCCATCTCACATGCCCAGACATCATCTTTGACGAAACACCCCTAAAGTGCCATCTCACCGTTCCCCAAAAGACACCCATTGACGCAACACAAATCCGTTACACGACCTCCGACCGTCTCAAAACACAGCCCCTGAATGAAACACCACACTTGCACCATTTCTCCTGCACCGCCATCTTGAAACAAGCGCCCGAATTAAACAGCACCCCCTTTCACCATCTCCCAATGCCCCGAAACATAACTCCAATGAAACATCCACGCGCACCCGTCCCATTACCCTAAAACACCTCATGACAAAACACCCCGCTTTGTGCCATCCCTCGCCACCATGAAACACACAAATTGACAAATAACACTCCAATTGCTCCATCTCGAGCTGGCCTGAATCAAACATGATGATGCAAAACTGCTCCCTTTTTCCATCTGCGGCCCGGACCTGCTACATAATCCAAAAAAAACACAACGCTTGCAACATGTCCTGCCGCCCTGAAGCAACCAACTGACGAAAGTCACCACCTTATGACATCACCTCTGACCCCCCACTCTGAAACAACCCCTTGTTGCTCCCTTTTTCCATCTGCGGCCCGGACCTGCTACATAATCCAAAAAAAAACACAACCCTTGCAACATGTCCTGCCGCCCTGAAGCAACCAACTGACGAAAGTCACCACCTTATGACATCACCTCTGACCCGCCACCCTGAAACAACCCCTTGCAAAACACACCGTACTTGAGTAATGATCCGCTGGCCCAAAACAACTCTCTGACAGAACCCACCCCCTTTACGGCATCTCCTGCCAACGCAAAGCAACCGTCTTGATGAAACGCCATCTTTCACCAGCCCGAAATAACACACCAATGAAACTCCACCACGTTGTACCAACTTCCGTCACTCCAAAACGTTCAGATAAATGGGGTATGGATGCTAAGGCAGTTGCTTTCTCCTCTTGAAGAATGTGGCAGGTGAGAGACATGACACATGTCTCCGCTGGCTACATCTGCAGGAAGTGCACCCAACTCCAGCTCCTTGAAAACCGTGTTAGAGAATTGGAGCTGGAGATGGGGTAATTGAGAGGAGTTACCGGCAGTTGGTCACTCCTGAGGCTCAGGATAAGGATGGATGGGTTACAGTCAGGGGGAGGAAAGGGGACAGACAGACAGTGCAGGGATCCCCTGTGGACATTCCCCTCAGCAATAAGTATGTCGTTTTGGATACTGCTGGGGAGGATGACCTACCATAGGAAAGCCATAGTCGTCAGTTCTCTGGCACTGAGCATGACACTGTGGCACAGAAGTGAAGGAGGCCAAACAGAAAAGTGCTGGTGGCAGGAAACTCGATAGTTAGGAAAAGTGACAGGAGATTTTGTGGTCAGGATCGGGATTCCCAGAAGGTTTGTTGCCTCCCTGGTGCCAGGGTCCGGGACGTCTCCGATCGGGTGCATCGGATTCTGAAAGGGGAGGGCGAACAGCCAGAAATTGTGTTACATATTGGCACCAATGATATAGCCAGGAAAAGGATCGAGGGTATAAAAAGTGATTTCAGGGAGTTAGGGTGGAAGCTGCAGAGCAGGACGAACAGAGTAGTGTTCTCGGGTTTACTACCGGTGCCACGAGATAGGGAGGTGAGGAACAGGGAGCGGGCGCATCTTAACACGTGGCTGCGCATCTGCTATAGGAGGGAGGGATTCAAATATGTAGATAATTAGGATGTCTTCTGGGGAAGGTGGGACCTGTACATGAAGGACGGGCTGCACCTGAACTGGAAAGGGACCAAGGTCCTGGGTGGAAGTTTTGCTCGAGTTGTTCAGGAGGGGGGGGGGGGGTTGGGAACCTAAGCTAAATACCGGAGGGGAGAGTTGATGGAGATGAGGCAATAGCAAGAGGTAACGCAACCAGTGGGAAGGAAGTTCCTGGAAAAGAACCAAGGGATCAGTTAAAGTGTGTTTGCTTTAATGCACGAAGTAGGAGAAAGTGAGGACTGCAGATGCTGGAGATCAGAGCTGAAAAATGTGTTGCTGGAAAAGCGCAGCATTTCAGGCAGCATCCAAGGAGCCGGAGAATCGACGTTTCGCGCATAAGGCCTTCTTCAGGAATGCAAGAAGTATCAGGAATAAAAGTGATGAGCTGAGAGCATGGATCAGTACCTGGTGCTATGATGTTGTGGCCATAACAGAGACTTGGGTTTCTCAGGATCCCTGTCCTGTGCTGTACTGTTCTATGTTCTATGTTTTAAAACAAAACACACAGATGGAACACCTAACACTGTACCATCTCCCTGCACTGAAACAACCCCCGACTAAACTCTTGCTCCCTTTGCTCCATATACCGTCAACCCAAAATATCCCAATGATGAAATACACCAGCCTGTGCCATCTCCTCTTCATCCAGTTTCCCCACAGATTAAACTACCGACTTTATGGTTTCTTCGCCACACTGTCACCTCCTTGAGAAAACACTCCTCCCCTTGTACTCTCGTCGGCCGCTCAAGACATCTCCCCAATAAAATACATCCCCGTTGCGCCATTATCCCGTTTAGTGCTCCAAAATAGACACAGCCGACGAAACACACCCCCTTTTGCACAATCCCCCACGCCCTGCTGCTCTGAAATACCAGTCCCAGATGTAACACTGCCCCCTTTGGACCATCTTCCCTGCCCCATCAACACAATATCCATGCCAGCAACATCCATCCACCTGCGCTGTAATCTACCACCGCAAAATATGAATCATTACAGCTTTCCGCCACCTCCCTAGTCAACCACACATCCGGCCAAACACAGCCCTCTTGCACCATCAACCACAGCCCCAAAATATCCCTCCAACAAAACTGCATCTCTTGAGCAATCACCCCCACTCTGACATGCTACAAGATGTAACATTAACCCTGAGCTGCCAACCCCGATAAAAAAATGTCTCCTTGCTCCATCTATCCTCTCCCACAGCCCTATCGATAAAACAAACCGCCTTGCCCATCTATCACATCACTTATACATCCCCCAATGAAATACAACCTCCTTGTACCATCACCTGCATCCTGAAACATGCCCCTCGAAGAAACACACCCACACCTTTCGCCATCTCCTGCTGTACCAAAATACAACTCTGACAGAACACCAACCCCATGCAGCGTCTCCCGCTGCACCAAAACAAACCTCAAAGAAACACCCCTCCTGCGCCATTTTCAGCAATTAATTGCCCCAAAACACCACGCAACAAAACAGTCTCTTTCGCAATTTCCCCAAGCTCACGACGCTGAAACACAAACCCCACAAATCACATCCTCCAGGCGCCATCTAAGCTAACCCACCGCCACCTCAACAAAATGACCCAGTTACACCTTCTCACAATGTCCTGGAACAGCACTGTAGCACTTCGGTCCAGTCCACCGCCCAGAAAAAAGCTCACCCCTTGCGCCATTCCCCGCTGCCTTGAGACAACAACCACCAAGTTGAAACACACTCCCTTGCGTGATCTCCCATGCTCCTCTGCCCCAAAACACCCGCCCGACGAAACACACACCACTTGCATCACCGGCCCAGCCCACCGCCCTCCCGGACAAAGCAACCTCATGCCATCTGCCCCCACCCTATTGTCCTGATCCGGACGAAACACGTCCCACTTGCGCCATCTTCCTCCGCCTGAAGCACACCCACCAACAAAAAACGCCACCGATTGCACCATCCCATTTCCAAATCACTCCTTGTTGAAACAGCCCCAATTGCTTTAACACCGGCTGCACTGAAGCACTCCCCGATTAAACACGAAGCCCTTGCAACATCTCCACAGTTCAAGCAACTCCCAGAAAAAAATATACCTCTCGCCATCACCCAAAACACACCCCGACAAATCACCCCACATTGTGAGTTCTCCTGCCACCAATCAAAATATATCCATTTTAAAAAGTGCCATATTCCACCTACCTGACACAAGTCCGTGAAAAAAAACCGCAACAACTTGTGGTATCTCCCGCTGCCCTGAAACACACCACATGACAAAATATTGATTGCTTTCGCCAGCTCTGCCACACTGAAACACCCCGCCGACAGATCCCCCACAAGTGGCTAAATCTGAAAAAGCCCAAAACCTCGCCACAAGGAAGCATTCTCACCCTTTGAGCCTTCTTCCACTGCGCCATTACACCTCCACCAAAGAAGCAACCTCCCTTTGTCAATCTCTGCCTGCTTCACTGCACCCCCTATATTGCACACTACCTTGTGTCATCTCACACCAATGAAACTTCACCACTCTTGTGCTATCAAAGAACAACCCAAAACACCCCCATGAAACACACCAATGTCACCCTCTCTCACTACCTCCCTTCCCCCAACAAAACATCCCCACACTTGTGTCATCACTCGCCACACCAAAACACTCCCTGGATCAATCACTCTAACCTTGGAATATCTCCCGCCAACACTCCTTCATGATACAAATCCCGACAAAACACGCATCTCCCTTGCTCGGTCCTTCTTCACCCCGGCCCAAGTCGAAACACCCGCCTTTTGCCATCTCACTTTTCCAATTCCCCTAAACACCACCCCGACGAAGCAGTCTCTCCTTGAGCAATCTCCCGCCCTCCTGCTGCCCGAAAACACCAAAAAGAAACACACCCAGCCTGATCCATCTCCAAACCCGCTCGGTGAAATGTGCACACCCTTGATTCGTCTCCCACTGCACCCACGAATAAACACTGCCCTGCGCTATCGACAGCATCCTGCCGCACCCCGAACGAAACACAGCCCGTTTAGTTACCTCCTGCCGCCACAAAACACTCCCTGAACAAACACCCCCGTGCCATCTCGCGCCACCCTGAAACAGCAGCCGTGATGAAACATCGATTCCTTGCACCATCACCTGCCCCATCGAACACACGCCAACAAACACTCGCACTGGCGCCATTTTCGACACACCACCTCCCTGAAACATCCCACTCTTCAGAACAACACATTTTGTGTATTCTCCCTGCCCTGCCCCCAACCAACGAAACATTCCCCTTCTGCAATCACTCACACACGTCCACCGAATCGATGGAAAACCCCTCGAGTAAGCTGCACCACCCTAACCATCACTCTACAATGAAACACTCCCACTCTTTCACCATCTCCTGCCGCCAAGAAAGACAACCCTCGATGACAGAACAATTCATGCATCATATGTACCATCCTGGTTCCACTAAGTATGCCCCTGAGACGAAACACAAACTTTGTGCTATCTCCCACGGCCCTGAGATATCTGCCCCAATGAAACACGCCTCTTGCGCTATCAGCCACCACCCCAAAACAACCCATGAGGGAACACCCACAGTTGAGCCATCTCCCTGGCCCTGCCACTCCAAACATAATCTCGACGTAACAACCACTGTTGTGCCAGCAGCCCTGTCGTTCCACCCTGCCTCTACATGAAACACCACAACTTTGTGCCATATCCCCTGTCCCCGCACACCAATTGACAGATCATTCCTTGCACAACCAACTCAGAAAACTCCCTGATGAAACACTCCCATTAAACAACCCCATCGATAAAACAATCCCCCTTGCACCATCTCTACACTGCACCGACCACGCCCCAGACGTAACAACCACACTTTGCGCTATCTCCCGCCTCCCCAAAGCAGCAACGTGGAATAAACATAACCCAATTCGCCATCTTCCACTGTCACGAATCACACCCCAACAAAAAACACCCCGTTGTGCCAATCTTCCACTGACCTGAAACACCCTGCCTCGAAACACACTCTGATAAAACCCTCACTTATCTTCGCCGCGCCGCTGCCCTAATCAAAGTCTGTACGAAACAACAGCTGTTGGGCCATCTCCCTCACGTTGCCACCCCAAAACCGATCTCCAGATAAAACACCACAACATTTTGACATCTCCCCTGTCCTGACACCTAACCAACGAAACCCCCAGCCACATCTCCCACAATCCTGAAACACCCCCGTAAAAAATACACGCCCTTGAGCTATGTTCCACCTCATCAAAACACCCCCACCATCGAAACACCACCATGTGCGCTGTCACCACACCAATGAAGCAACCACTCTTGTGTCGTCTCTCTGTGACTGGCCGCTCATCCAATGCAGCGCCTTCACCCATTCCCCATTACATGCCGCTCCAAAACATTACCCCAACGAAACATATCTTCCTTGTACCATTTACTGCCGACTGGAAACAACCCTATCAAACACTCCCAGCTTTCACCACGCTTACTGCCCCGAATCAAAACCTCAATGAAGCACTTATCAATTATGCCATCATTAACATTCCGTGGCACAAAAACATTTCTTCGACAAAACACTGCCTTCTTGAGCTATCGACGCTAAGTCACCAACCCCGATAATACAGCACACGCTGTGGCATCTCCGGCCACGCTGGACATCCCGCAATGAAAAAAAAAACAGTTGCACTATTTACATCGCCCCGCCACATCAAAACGCATCTTGGATGAAACACCCCCTTCCGCTGTCACCCACTGCCCCAAAACAATCTCCGACGAAAGAACCACCTAGTGCTATCTTCCACTGTCACGAATCACACCCCAACAAAAAACACCCCGTTGTGCCAATCTTCCACTGACCTGAAACATCCTGCCTCGAAACACACTCTGATAAAACCCTCACTTATCTTCGCCGCACCGCTGCCCTAATCAAATCTGTACGAAACAACAGCTGTTGGGCCATCTCCCTCACGGTTGGTTTCCCTCTGCCCGAAAAAACCTAACCAACACCCCCTTGCCGATAGTCTTTGCCCTCCCACTGTGCAACACCACTCCCCTTGCGCTGTGTCACATGTCCTGCATTCAAGAAATGTGCCATCTCCCACAGACTCACCACCCAGATAAAGTCCGAATGGGAAACGCTCTCACGCTTGCCCTATCTCCTGCTGCCTCCAATTAAACAAAGTCACCTTTGCGACAACTTTCATCACCCCAAAACAAGCCGCATGGTGAAACATTTCCCTTTGCGCCATCTCATGCCAATCCAAAACACACTCGCAAATGAAACACAGCACTTGCGCTATCTCCCCACACAGTGCTGCACTACTCCTGATCAAACACTCGCCAGTGGACGAAGCATACACTGCACCATCTCCTGCGGCCCTGAAACACTCTCTGTACGAAACAGCCCCAGCGAGAGCTTTCTCACCCTGTTCTGCAATCCACCCGATGATACAACCTCTCCTGCGCCATCTTTTACCATCCTGAAACACGCCCTCCGATGAAACACATATCTTTACTCCAACAGTTACTGCCCCGAATCACGCCGTTCTACGAATAATACTTCCCTTTTCTGATTTCCCGCTGCCCAAAATCTCTCGCAATGAAAAACCCTCCTTGCACATTCCAGTGATACATCCCACGCACTATGTCCTGCCGCCCAAAACATCCCCCATGATGAAGCAGACTTGTTTTGCATTTTCTTCCCGTCCTTCCGCCCCCAAACATCCGTTTCCAAGAAAGTACCTTCCCACTGCCGTGAAACAACGCCCTCCAATATAACATTCATCTCCTTGTACCACTTCTCGCCGTCCTGAATCACGTCCCTCGATGAAACACAGCCCTGTGCAAACTTTCACCCGCCCCGCTATCCAAAAACACCTCCCCAATGAAATATATCCCCTTGTGATATCTCCTGCCGCCCTGCTGCCCCGAAACAGCACATCAATGAAACAGACGCCGCTGTAGCATTTCCTGTTGCCGCAAGTTAACTCCAATTAACAGACACCGCTCGACACCCATCATCCTGACAATAGCCCTGAAACAATCCAATGGCGAAACACCCACCTTGCGTCATCTCCCACTACCCACTAACCCCATCCAAAATGAAGCACGCCCTGCTTATGCAATCTCACGCCGCCCTCAAACACAACACTGACCAAACACCCCCGCTCTATCTCTCACCACCTTCAACACCCTCTGATGTAACAATCACCCACTCCATCTCTTTTCTCTGCTTTTCCTCGTCATTCAATCTTCTTCATTTTATTTGGCCTTCCTTTGTTTTGCCTCTTACTCGGGCTGCTTCATTTTCAATTGACGTTTCACCATCTCAAAAGATTCTGGTGGCATTTCAGGCAAACTTTAAAGCTGATCTAGTCATAATAATCTTTCCTTTCCCTCTGGAAGGAAATATTACACCACCAACTCGTCTGGTAATTGCAGCAGTTTGGCCTTAATCACTTCTTGCAAAACTACCAACGCCACTTATTCCACCCTCAGAAACCTCGGTGACCAAAAGAGCCATTGCCCCAAAACACTATTTAAACCTACCGAATTGAACACCCTTCACCAAATCATATTCATACCTACCACTCGCTGTCTTCGAGTCCAACATTCCTATTCCCAATTTGGAGCGACAGAACAAATCCTGCAAATAGGCCCAAATGTGATATGCACCAGGCCCGAGTTCCTCAATAATTTCAAGAAAGTAGCCCAGACCATAATATTTCTACTTCTTTAAGCAGATTTAACGTGAACATTCCAGGAATAATGCAGCTTCTCGTACTAATTAGTTTCGAACAAAATGAATTGAAACACACACAAAAGAGAACATAATACCTTAAGCTGTCTGAAAACACAACAGATCTTGCTCACTCAATGATGCTGTTGCTAATCCTTGCAACAATCCCCATAAACATCCCTTGGCACAAATCAGGGTCTTACAGGACAGATATCAGAGAGAGCGGAGGATCAGCCTGGAACTACTTCTCTTGCCTCCAGCAGCTTCACAACTGCTTGACTGCCTACATTGATTAATCAGACTAAATCAGTGGAAGACTTAGCTGAGAACTCTGGCTACTCCTCTTTCATTGTGTATTTATTTAATTTAAAAGCCTTTTAGCTGAGGCAGTATCGGTTAGCTGTAATCAGATTGGCGCTACAATTCGGATTTTTCGGAGTCTGCGTCTTTTCGAACTCTCTGAACAACAAGGCAAGATCGGCATAACTTTCTTAAAGGCACAGCATCATCACAGCTGAAACATGGAACCTCTTGTATCCCAGCAGATTCACTGGGTCCCCAGATTAAAAAGAAAACTAAGCCGGATGTGATAAAACACTGAACTGAGAGAACTGGGCACTCCCAATTCAATGTACTAGTAGCTAATCTGTTGATCATAATCAAAGTGGCCCACCTCGACAAATCAGAAAATCTGTCTTTTACAAGCCTCTTGAAAAAGATCATGGGCAACAAAACCTTTGTAAAGGAGCAGCATCGTCACAGAATATTGCCAGGAAATAAGTCCTAATATATGGAATTCACGGTGAGATGAAAAATGCCCGATTATGCAGAGTGAATGTGGAGTGGTGGAAACCATACGAGAAATGGTGATAGCGTACTGCAGAAACCCTCAGTTACAGGAATCCAATTTTTCCTTGGTAATGATGTAGCTGAGTTATAGGTAGGAGTGCTGCCTACTGTGTTTGACAAAAATCAGTGGAAAATCAGTCTTACTGGAAGTATATCTTGGGATTTTTCGTGATTGTGTGAGTAGAAGATCATAAAATCACCAGTTGAAACAGGAAGAGAAATCGAAGACTGTAAGTAACGAATTTGAAGAAGAGTTGTCAGCAACAATTTTAATCGAATGGCAGAGACAAAAAAAAGTAACAAGAGGACAAAGTGGATTTTTTAAATTCAAGAAAAATTAACTGAGTTTCAACAGAGTGGTGAAAACCTGAAGCAATTATGTCGGGAAACATACAAAGAAGAATGTTCTGAGCGTATTCCTGTATGTTACTATTTTAACAATGATGTTTTGAAGTGGAAATGGAGACCATCACATAATCACGCAGACGAGAAATCGGCTGAAGTTCATCAAATTGCATTGCCAGTGGCTTACAGAATGAAAGTGTTTCGGGCAGCCCATAAATTACCAGTAGCTGATCACTTGGGAGGTAGAAAAACTCAAGCGAAAATACAAAAATATTTTTCTTGGCCCCAAATGTATAAGGACGTGCAAGTAATTTCCCAAAATGTCACAGATGTCACGTAATTGAAAACCTCAGGCAAGAATATAAGCAGAACGTTTCACACTCATGCTTGCATTTGAGGGATCTTCTACAGGAGAATTAATTGATTGCGTAGGACCCGTATAGAAAACAAAAATTCAGAATCGCAATGTGTTCACAGTAATGGATGTCTTCACCACATTTCCAGAGGCCATTCAGTGACACAGTATCACAGCGAAAAGGACTGCAGCAGATCAAGTCAAGTCTTTCACCAGAGTCGGAATACACACAGAGATACAGCCAGTTTAAGGCTCACATTTTACAAAAAAATTATTCAGGGAATTATATATAGCTTCGGAATAAGTTAATTAAGTCCACTTCATACATTCAGCAATTACAGCGGGCGTTGGAAATGTGACTTCAAACGTAAAGAGCAGGTTAAGAGCTGAAAGCCGAGAATAACCAGATGATCAGGATAAAGGAGTTGTGTTTCTACGATGCATCAAGTGAATTAACCAAATTCAGTCTATTTGTATTAGTTTTGGCGCAGGAAGTGACATGATCACTAAAATTAATTAAGCACGCAGTTGAATTATGCTGGTCATTTCATACCTGGCAGGTATTTGTGAAAAAGCAGTAATAAATTCGCACCTTTGATAATAATTCCTGCATTTGATGAGAATTTTACAAGAGCAAAAATTGACTGACAGAGCGTGAGGTCTGCAGATGTTGGAGGTCGGAGTGGAAAGGTCTGGCGCTAAAAATGCATGGTAGGTCAGGCAGCATCCAAAGATCAGGAGAATCATTGTTTTAGGCACAAATTCGTCATAAGCTTGGATGCTGCCAGACTTATTGCGTTTTTCCAGCGTCACAGTTTTCATCTCTTAACTGAATGCATAGAACAAAAATTAGAATCAATCTGTGCTGACCATAATGGGTATGTCGACAACATTTCCAATAAATAATAGAACAGCTAATTTTTGCATCAAAATTATTCAGAATATTTTTGTATAGTTTCGGAATAAATTAATTCCAATCTGCTGCAGTCCATCCAGAATCACATGGGTAGAGAGAAATGTAGCATCAGACATAAAGGCAACGTTCAAAGCTTATAGTCAAGACTATCTAAATGCTAAGTATAAATGAAGTCTGTCTGTACTTTTTCATAACAATCAGTACTGCAACGAATGAAATGACCACCTTCAATCCATTTGCATTAATGTTTTTGGGCATGAAATGAGAGGACATTTCAACGTCATTAAGGAGAAATTGGTAAACCAGAATCCAGAGACCACATAATACGAAAACGTGTCAGATTTTAGGAAGCGATTAAATATAGATGGATAATTGTTTCGGCAGCATCTAAAATACCACAGCAAACAATAAATTCGGACGCTGGGAAGAAGCCGAAAACTCGCAATTTTGCTACTGAGATAAGGTTTTCATGCTACTGGCAGTGATAGATGAATCTTTAAAATCAATGTTTAGAGGTACTTCTTAAGTCGAAATGACATTGAGTGGTAAACTATTTGACAAGAACTCTGGACAGAAAGGACTCTCATGAAATGCGTCATGTGAATATACTGATAAAGTATTTTGACTGGGAAGGAAACCAAGAGGAGACTGTGCTATTACTTGCAGCACAGAGTGAAGAACTAATTTCAAAGGATTCTGAATTGAACATTCTTCAAATTAGCTTGTACAATGAGGACGTTGTCAACAATTCGGTGCAATGATTAGGTTCCTTCTGGAGGAAAATCGAAATGGACAGAAAAAAAAAGTTCTGGCAATCTCATGGGGAGATATATGGAAATAAGCTTGGAAATACCAACCTAATTGTGCATCTTGAAGATGTAGGAAATGGTGTTTCAATAGACAGCATCCTTAAAGGCTTAACCCACTAAAGTTGGCACAAGTTCAAAAAGTGTTTCAATGCATGCTCCAAGATTACATAATTGAAGTGAGTTGCAGTCACTGGAGCACACCCAGAGTAATTGTCCCAACATCATGTGGTGTTCAACGGTTATGTGTGGATTATCACAAAGTTAATGCAGTCGCAGCGATTGATACAAACACCATTCCACTTTTCGAAGACTGTGTTGAACTGGCTCACGATTTGGCACTCAGTCCCCCTGATGTAAAGGAGACCATATCTGCGTGCATTGCAAAGACTCTGGGCAGGGAACATACTGAACCCATATTGTGTCCGTGACTGACCCCGGGGAATAGATAGACTGACCTCACTAGATGTGCATATTGCTGACCCCATGCACCTTCCTGTCTGTTGTAACCATATATGTAAGCTGACCCCGGGGAGAAAGTGAATTCATCCCATTGTGCACATTTCACTGATCCGAATAGAGAGTAGACGCACCCCGACTGTGTGTGCATCACTGAGCCCGAGGAGACAGCATATTGACTCACTGTGTGCCCATCACTCACCACGGGAAGACACCAGGAAGGCGGAACTGTGTTTATCTGTTCCTGACAATGAGTAGACTGACCGAAGCTTGTATCACTGATCCCGATGATTGATCATATTGAACAGTTTGGATGTGTGACTCACTGAACATGGGGAGCTTGTAGACTGACTCCACTCCGTGTGCATCCTTGGTGCAAGGAGAGAGCATAATGAAGCCACTGTGTGTGTATCACCGAACCTGTGGAGAGTTTCGAATGATCCCACTGTGTAGATTAGATTTAGATTACATTACAGTGTGGAAACAGGCCCTTCGGCCCAACAAGTCCACACCGACCCGCCGAAGCGCACCCACCCATATCCCTACATTTAACCCTTACCTAATACTACGGGCAATTTAGCGTGGCCAATTCACCTGACCTGCACATGTTTGGACTGTGGGAGGAAACCGGAGCACCCGGGAATTGAACCCGGGTCTCTGGCGCTGTGAGGCAGCAGTGCTAACCACTGTGCCACTGTGCCACCGTGTACTTTTAGAATTTAAAATAGATTCCCGACACATTGGAAACAAGCCCTTCGACCCAACAAGTCCACACCGATCCTCAGGAGAGTGGTGCACCCAGAACAATTACTGACCGAATATTTGCCCCTGACTAATTTAGCATTGCCAATTCACCTGACCTGCACAACTTTGGACTGTGGGAGGAAACCGGAGCACCGGGAGGAAACCCACGGAGACACTGGAGAATGTGTAAATTCCTCACAGACAGTCGCCCGAGTTGGGAATCACTGATCCTGTGGAGAAAGCAAACTGTCCCAACCTGTGTGCATCACCCACCCTGGAGAGAGAGTAGAATGATTCCACTGCATCTGGAACATTAACCCAGGGGAGCGAGCAGACTGACCCCATTGCGTGTCTATCACTGACAGCTGAAATAAAGCAGATTCACTCCACTGTGTTGAGCATTGCTGACCCCGGAATAATTGCTAATTGAAGCCACGATATGTGTATCACTAACCTCAGGTAGAGAGTGAGTGTATCACGCACTTTGGGAAGATAGCAGATGGACTGCACTGTATCTGCAACACTGACACCTGCGGGAACAGACTGACACAACTCTGTGTGTGTCATTGTCCCGGGAGATAGCACACTGATCCAATTGATTGTGTATCACTGACTTCGTGGAGTGCGCAGAACATAGAAAAGTCAGGGAAGGGATCGCTGTGGTCGTTCCCCTTAAAAAAACAAGTATGCCGTTTTGGATACTGTTGAGGGGGACGACTAGCCAGGGGCATGCATTTGGGTGCAGGTCTCTGGCACAGAGTCTGTCCCTGTTTCACAGAAGGGAAGGGGGAAGTAGGATAGTGTTAGTCACTGGGGACTCAGTCGTTCGAAGATCAGAAGGAAGGTTTGTTGGAACAAAAGAGATTCGTAGTTGATGTGTTGCCTCCCAGGAGCCAAGGTCAGTGATGTCTCGGTTCGTGTCTTTTGAGTCCTGAAGGGAGAGGGTGACCAGACCCAAGTCGTGGTTCACATCGGTGCCAACAATATAGGGAGAATCAGGGATACGGATGTAAGGCAGAATTTTAGGAAGTGAGGGTGAAACCTGAGAGCTATAACAAACAGAGTTGCTATCTCTGGTTTGTTACCCGTGCGACGTGATAGCGAGTCAAGGAACAAGGATAGGTATCAGCTGAATACGTGCCTACATGGATCGTTCAGGATGGAGAGTTTCCAGTGTATCGTTAATTGGTGCTCTTTCTGGGGAAGGTGTTTCCTCTGCAAGCAGGGCGCTCTTCACTTGAGCAGGGCAGTACTAATATCCTGGGTGGGATAATGGTTTTCGGGTGGGTTTGAACTAGCTCAGCGGGGGTTGCGATCCTGTGGTGTAGTTTCAGTACACAGGAGAATGTGAGTAGGGAGGACATGAACAGGATTTCACGCTCATATGACTGTGGTAGGAGACAGCACCCTGGTTTGAAGTGTGTGGAAATCAATACCAGAAGTATCCGGAATAATGTAAGTGAGCTTGCAGCATGGATAGGTATCTGGGACTTCGATTTTGGGACATTTTGGAAACATAGATAGAGCAGAGTCTGGAATGAATGTTGCAGGTTCCAGGGTTTAGATCTTTCACTAAGGTCGGCGAAGGTGGCAAAAGGGGAAGGGTTGTGGCTTTGTTACTCAAGGATCTTATAACGGTGGCTGAAAGAACTTTTGACGAGGAATTGTCTACTCGGGTGGTATGGGCTGAGGTTAGAAACAAGAGAGGAGAGGCCACACTGCTGGCAATTTTTAAAATGCCTCCAAAAAGTAATGGGGATCTAGGGGAGAGGATTGGCAAAATGATTCTGGGTAAGAGTGAAAGGAACAGGGTGCTCATTATTGGGGTCTTTAGGTTCCCCAAGATGTACTGGAAATGCCATAACTCTTGTACATCGGAATGGATACGTTTTTCTCCAATGAGTGCAGGATGGTTTCCTGACACAATATGTTGAAGTGCCGACACTAGATATGGTACTTGGTTATGAATCAGTCCAGACTGACATCACCGTGTGTGCATCACTGACCCGGAAAACAGAAAAATAATTTCACTAAGTCTGTGTCGCTGACCACGGGACGAGGGCACATATTGCGTGTCCTTGATAGGTATGCCTCTGCCATGCAGGAAGGAAGTGATATTGTAAGGGAACTGTGGTTTACCAAAGAAATTGTATTTCTTGTGAAGTAGAAGAGGGAGGCTTATGTGACGTTGAGACGAGATGATTCAGGTGTGGCAATGGAGAGTTACAGATTAACTAGGAAATATTTAAAGAGAGAGTTAAGAAGGGCATGGAGGGGACATGAGTAATCTTCAGTAGGTAGAATGAAGGAGAACCCTAAAGCTTTCTACATGTATGTAGTGAATAAAAAGATGACAAGGGTAGGAGTAGGGCCAGTCAAAGACAGAAGTGGTACGCTGTTTGGGGACCCTGGGAGATCAGAGAGCTGCTAAACGAATATATCTCATCTGTTTCTACGCAGGAAAAGGAAAATATTGTCGAGGAAAAGACTGAGTTACAGGCTGTAAGGCTTGAAAGAATTGAGGTTAGTAAGGAGGAGGTGTTATCTATTCTAGAAGGAGTGGAAGTTGTTAAGTCCCTTGGGCCAGGTGGGATTTATCAGACGAATTTCTGGAATGCTAGGAAGTAGATGGTGGAGCGTTTGGATTGTTGTTTGAGTCGCCATTGTGTGCAGGTTTAGTACCAGAAGGCTGGAAGATTGCAAACGTGCCCTTGTTCGAGAAGTGCAGCCAAAATGACCCAGAGAATTATAGACTAGTAAAAATTACATTTGTTGCAGGAAAAGTTTTGGAAACAATGTCAAGAGATAGGTTTTATAATCATTTAACAAGCAATAATTTTATTGGAGGTAGTCAACACGGTTTAGTCAAGGGCAGGTCCTTCTCACGGAGTCTTTTTAGAAGGTGACCAAGAATGTAGATGAGGGTAGGGCAGCTCACGTGGTGTGCATGGACTTCACTAAAACCGTTGATAAAGTTAATAATGGTAGGCTTTTGGAGAAAATGAGGAGACATGGGATTTTAAAAAGTGGTCCTGGAGAGTAGTAATATCTGGATTACTCCCAGTTCTACAATTAGTGAGAGCAGGAGTAGGAGGATAGAGAAGCTGAATGGATGGCTGAGGAGTTGGTGTATGGGAGAAGGATTCACATTTTTGGATCATTGGAATCACTTTTGGAGTAGAAGTGACCTGTACAAGAAGGACGGATTACACCACAATTGGAAGGAGACTAATACACTGGCAGGGAAATTTGCTAGAACTGCTAGGGAGGATTCCAATTTGTAACGTGGTGTGATGGGACCCAGGTAGATAGTGAGGAAAGAGGTCAACATGAGACTGGTACAATTGACAACAGAAGCGAGTCAAACAGTCAGGGCAGGCAGGGACAAGGAAGGACTAATTACTTAAATGCATTAATTTCAAAACAAGGGGCACAACAGGGACGTCAGATGAATTCAGGGCATGGTTAGGAACACGGGACTGGGATATCATAGCAATTAAAGAAACATGCCTCATGGATGGGCAGGACAGGCAGCTTAATATTCCAGGTTGAAAATGTTACAGAAAGGATAGAAAGGGAAGCAAGAGAGAAAGGGGAGTGGCGTTTTGGATAAGGGATACCATTACAGCTGTGCTGAGGGAGAATATTCCAAGAAGTACCTCCAGGGAATTTATTTGGGTGGAACTGAGAAATAAGAAAGTAATGATCATCTTGTTAGGATTGTATTGCCGACCTCCTAATAGTCAGACTGAATTTGAGAAACAAACTTGTTAGGTGATCCCTGCTATCTGTAAGAATAATAGGGTGGTTGTGGTAGAGGATTTTAACTTTCTAAACATACACTGTGACTGCCATGGCGTTAAGGGTTTAGATGGAGAGGAATTTGTTAAGTGGGTACAAGAAAAGTTTCTGATTCAGCATGTGGATATACCTACGAGAGAAGGTGTAAAACCTGATCAACTCTTGGGAAATATGGCAGGGCAGGAGACTGAGTTGTTAGTGGGGGAGAACTTTGGGGCCAGCGACCATAATTGTATTAGATTTAAAATAGTGATGGAAAAGTAGATGGAAAGTGAGAGTCTTTTGCCTAGGATGATGACGTCGGCGCGTACGTGGGGAAATGTCTGGAAATTGACGTTTGATAGATTTAAGACAGACGTCAGAGGCAGATTCTTTATTGAGAGAGTGGTAAAGGCGTCGAATGTCCTGCCTGCCAATGTTGTTAACTCATCCATAGTAGGCGATTTTAAGCAGTACTTGGATAAGGATACGAATGATGATGGATTAGTGTAGAGTTATGGGCTTAGATTACTTCACACGTCAGTGCAACATTGTGGGCCAAAGGGCTTATTCTGCGATGTATTGTTCTGCATTCAATGTTCTAGAAATTGTAACATAGAATAGTAATGCACTGAACAGGCACTTCAGACCACGATGTTGTGCCAAACACTTATCTTACTCTGAGATCATCCGAACCTACTCACCCCTCAATTTATAAGACGTCTATGTGCTTATCCAGCAGTCGTTAAAATCGTCCTAATGTCTCTGACTCAACTTCCGTCTCTTACAGTACATACCACGCAAACACCACCCTCTGCAAAAAGAACCGACTTCTGACATCTCCCCTTTACCTTTCTCTAAACACCGTATAAATATGACCCTTCATGACATCTACTTCTGTTTTGGGGAATGTCTCTGTCTACCTCGCCTTCTGTGCCTCTCATTATTTTGTGCATATCTATCAAATAACCTCTCTTCATGGTCTCCAACATAAAATGCCCCAGCTCAGTCAACCTTCCTTCACCAGGCGGGTCCTGCAATCCAGTCAGAATCCTGATAAATCTCTTGTGCACCGTCTCTAAAGCATCCTCTAATAAGGCGACTAGAATGGGATACAATATTCCAAGTATGGTTGAAACAGAATCTTACAGGGTTTCAGCAAAACCTCATAGCTCATCAAGTGGATCCCTCAGTTAATGAAAGCCAAATCTCCATACACCTTCTCAACAACCCTCTGAATTTGAATGGCAAGTTTGAGGGATCGATGTTCGCGGAGTCCAAGATCCCATTGTTCCTACGCACTGCAAGGAATGTTATCTTTAACCTGTTTTCATCATTCAAATTCGACGTTCCAAAATGAACCCCTCGCATTCATCCGGTTGAACTCTGTGTGCCACCGTTCAGCCGAGCTCTGCATCCTGCCAATATGCTGTTGTAGCCTGAAAATCCCTCGACAGTATCTGCAGTTCCACCGACATTTGTGTCTTAACCTAGTAACTACACTGCCCTTCCAACTCTTCATCCAAGTCATTTGTCATACCTACAAAGAACAGAGCCCCAAGGACAGATGCCTGCAGGACACCACTGGTCTCCGCACTCCTGAATATTTTCCACCCACTACCACTCACTGTCTTCTTTCAGCCAGCCAGTTTAGTATCCAAAGCAGAATGACCCCACTGTGTGTATATCACTGACCCTGAGAAGAGATCTTATTGATACCACTGTGTGTGCATCACTGACACTGGGGAGAGAGCAGAAACACACAACTCTGCGCATCGCAGTGTGTAGCCCGAGAGCAGACTTAACTCCACTGTATATGTATCTCAGAGATCAAAAGTAAAAAATCCTGTTTGTGCCTGTTTTTCTGGGCCTGAGGAGACAACAAACTGATTCCTCTGTGCATGTGTGCCACTGACCACGGAGAGAGAATAGGCTGACCAAAATGTATGTGTCGCTCATCCCGTGAAGACAGCAAACTTACCTCACTGCCAATATGTCTCTGAAGCTGGGGTGAGAGCAGACTGCTCACTCAGTGTTTGTCATTAAGTCAGGGACAGAGGGGTCTGACCCAACAGTGTGTGCATGAACGGTCCAGGGGCGAGAGCAGACCCACTACTCTATTTGTGCATCACTGATCACGAGGAGATATCATGTTGACCCTGTTATACGTTTATCATTAACCCTGGGGAGAAAACAGGCTGGCCTCTTTGTGTGTATGTGTCACTGACTCTGGCGACAGAACAGACTGACCCGACAGCATGGATATCACTGAATCTGCGGAACAAGCACGCTGACACCTCTGTCTGTTTCTAAATGTGACCCCAGAAGAGACCAGCCTGACCACACCATGCTTTTTGAATCACTGATACCATGGACAGACTAGAATGACCCCTCTGTGTGTGCGTCAGATTGACAACTATATATGTAACACTGTCTCCTATGAGACATTAAACTGACACCACTCTGTCAGTATCACTGCCTATGGGGATAGAGAATGTCGAGAGTGTAAAGTACAAAAAGTCTGGATGCATCTGCGGAGAAGAAGAATCGACGTTTCGAGCATAAGCCCCTCATCAGGACTGACTTGTTCACGTCCAAATTGTGATGGTTTGGATGTCGTCTGGAGTTCATCTGGGATCAGTCTATTCCATCTGTAGGCATCGAGAAAGGAGGTTCGGTTGTGGTAGCGAGTGTCAGGACGTTGCTGAAAAGTTTCAGGGCAGACAAAATGACTTTGCTGCCCTGAAACAAAGTGAGAAAGGGATTCACTGACATCCTTCTCGAGAGAGGAGGAGAATTTCGTCAATGTAGGCATCCTTGGAAGAGGCTTCGCAGGGGCAGAGCAGTTTGACTCCACTATATCTTTGCCAGAGGCCACAGGCAGTGGGCAGTTGACGCCATTGTGCATTTTGCACTGACCTGGGAAGGAGAAGGCACTCCCCATTGACCGGAGGTGTCTGTCGACAGATCCCACTGAGTCTGTATCAGTGACCACCGGGAGAGAGCAGACTGACCCGTCTATATTTGCTTCATTGAGCCCACGGAGAAATCAGAAAGAACCCATTGTGTGTGCATCATTGATCCCTGGATAACAGCAGACTGACCACGACTTCAGCAACATCAGTGATAACAGGGGAGACAGCAGATTGATCCCAATCTATGTGCATTAATGACCCCGGATGGAAAAGACTTACGCCAGTATCTGCATATCACTGATCCCAGAGAGACAGTCCAATTACTCCATTTTCCGTGTTTCACTGACCCGGGCGAGAGACAGCAGAACATCACCAATCTGTGCGTCCCATTGACCACGGGACATACAGACTGACACCACCGTGTGTGCATCACTAACCGGGAAAACAGAAAAATAATTTCACGAAGTCTGTGTCGCTGACCACGGGATGAGGGCAGAGTGACCAATTTGTGTTTGTCTCATGACCCTGGGCAGAGAACAGACTGAGAGCACTGAGTCTGTATTACTGATCCATGGGAGAGAGCAGCCTGACCTATTGTGTGTGTGTGTGCGTGTCATTGGCTTTGTGGAGAATGCAGACTGAACTCACTGTGTGTTGGTCACTGAGCCCGGGGAGAGAACAGGTTGATTCCAATATCTGTGTATCATTGACACTGTGGCGAAAGCAGACTGGCCTCACTCTGTGAATATTGCTGTCCCCGAGGAGAGAAAAAGTTGATTCTTCTGTCTGTACATCACTGACCGCGGGGAGAGGGAGACCGACCCTACTTTGTGTTTACAACTGCCCCTGGGAATAGAGCCGACTGAAAGTACTTTGTCTACATCTCTGATCCCGGCGTGCGTGCAGCACCGACCACGGGAGAGAACAACTGATCCCAGTGTGGATATAACCCTGGTCATGGTAAGAGAACAGACTGACCCCACTGTGTGTATTACTGATTAAAGTAGAGAGCTGAATGAACCCATTGTGTGTTTAACTGACTACGACGAGTCGCAGACCAACCTGAGTGTGAATGTATCACAGATCCTGGGGCGGTACAGAATGACACCACTGAGTCCGTATCACTGACCCTGATGAGAGAGCAGACTAACGCTTTGTGTGTTTAGCACTGCTCACGGGGAGACTGCTGACTGGACATCAACCGCCACTGTCCCTACCATACTGTTTCCAAATCACCGAGTCCAGAAAAAAGGCAGATTTACTCCAGTGTGTGAGTTTCATGACGCTGGGGAGAAAGTAGTTTGAACCCATTGTATATGCATCAATGAACACACCATGTGTATTTCACTGACCTCGGAGAGAGTACAGACCGACTCCACAGTGTGTGCATCACTGACACCACTGTCTTTGTATCACTGACCCCAAGGTGTTTGCAGACTCACCCAACTGATCTGTATGATGTAAACTACTGAGACAACAGATTGATGATTTTGTATGTGTGTCACTGAACTCAGTGAAGAAGCAGAAAGACCCCACTGAGTGTGTCACTGATCCCAGGACACATCTGTCTGACTGCTGTCCCCATTTGCGTATCACTTATCCCGGGTGGAGGGCAGGCTGAGTCAAATGGATGTCCATCACTGACATCGATGAGAGAATAAACTGAACCTACTATGTGTGTTCATCACCTGCCAGTGCGCGTTCATTGGCTTGCTCTGGCCTATCTTTTGGCCACTATGGAAAAGTGAATTGCAGTGATCATGATTTGGAACTGATTTCTCTATTAAAAGCTGGTTTTCATTAATTTAACATTTTTGTCAATAGAGTAATTGCATATTTGAACACATCCTTCACCTGATTCCTGAACTTAGTCAGTGTCACAACATAAATACATATATTTGTGCAGTGACTTGTGAGCTGGCAGATGTATCCAATTTCCCGGACAAAATAATGTAGAAACATAATCTTCTGTCCCAATAGCCATGTCCGGTTCCATATTAAATACAACATAATGATTGCCCATGATAGTACAAAGTTGGCTGAAATGAGAAACAGCAAGATTATGGATTTTCTTCGACTCTCCATTTTTGAGTCTGTGACGTTGTTCTCCTTACTGAATGACTTTAGACGTCTGCGGGCTCTGTTGGCCATTAGGATATGCCTGACACATAAAGCATTGAACTACACAGTCAGAAGAATTGCCAAGCATGGTGTGAGAAGATGATGACTGATTTCGAGTTTTCCCCAGAACTTAGATGTTTTAAAACTCCATCTTATCTCACAAAACCAAGGAACATTCTTTAGCCGATACTGACCTGTCAACATAAAATAGCACAAGATATTCTTTAAACAGCTCAGTATTGCTATTATTCCCAATACGACAGATGCAATTTTCTCGTTGCAATATTTATGTTTCAGTTCTTGGCAACAGATAGCCACAAATCGATCAAAGGTGAAAGCAACAGTGAACCATACAGAACAGTCTGTCGCTGCATGAACAAAGATGGCATGGATGTTGCATACTGGGAGGGACTTCACAAACTGAAATTCTTTCTTATAAACAATTGGAATATGTCTCAGTATCAGGTCAAGAATGTTGACCAGTAGATCCATCACAGCCATGTCCACCAGATATCGGATAACACATTTGGATAGACCGCACTGACAACGAGAGAGGATTGCAATCGCCAGTGTGTTAACTGTGAGAAAGAGCAATAAAACCTGGAAATTATACATTAGTTACAGCACACACATGCCATTTGACATCACATAGAGGGGCAAAGTCTCAAAATTAAGAAGCATTCATTTAAGACGAACATGGTCAGCGATTGGGGGACTGAAGTACTAGGGTCACGAGTTCAAGGTGAGAGGGAAACATTTTAGGGGATTTATGCGTGGAAAGTCCTTTATGCAGAGCCTGGTGAGTGCCTGGAATGCGTTGCCCATGGGAGTTGGTCGAGGTGGTAACAAAAGCATCGTTTAAGATGCTTCTAGGTTGATACATGAATGGGCAGGGAGCAGAGGGATACAGAACCTTCGAAAATAGGCGACAGAACTAGATGGAGAACTTGGATCGGTGCAGGCTTGGAGGGGTTGAGGGCCTATTCTTGTGCTCTAATTTTCTTTGTTCGTTTTTCTTTGTACGATGATGCATTGTTTCTCTCACGATTTCTTTACTTTAAAAATCATTGTTTCAGAGATACAGTCGTCAGAGCACATGTGCACATTTAAATCATACCGGCATTAAAATGCTAATCTCATTCAATATCCAAGCATGCTTCGTTAAGAAGAGACTTACTGGACTCAAAATCATACGAGACAGATAAACAAGAAGGCATTTAATGGAACAGAGGGATGTTGGAGGTTAGGTTCACGATTTTCTGAAATTGAAATCAAAGGGAGAGAGGACAATGAAGAAGGATACTGTCACGAAGGGAATTGAGTATAGTATTTGGGTAGTCCAACCGCAATTGTAAAGGACTTTGGTGGGGTTGCTCTTAGCATATTGAATTCGTTTTCATCACATCGCGAACAGAAGGATGTCATTAAAATGGAAACAGTGCAGATGAAATTTACGAAGTTTCCAGAACGCAACAGTCAGAGTTATCGGGAGAGATTGGACAATGTAGAACATTTTTCTTAATTGTGTATGAGACTGAGAGAAGTGGGAGCTCACGGACAAAGCTATATCCTTGCTTCTTTCACGTGCAGCATATGTGTTCAGATGCAGCATTTGTCAGGCTGCATGACTGCTCTGGAGCTGCAGATGAACTCACCCTGAGGCATCCGCAATACTGAGGGGGTCGTAGATTACACGTTTCATAAATTGGTCACCCCACAGATTAGGATTGCTGAAGGACAGTATAATGAATGACCAAAAGCCATTAGAAAGGCAACACAAGTGTCCCCTGCGTTCATCTCCTTCCAAAATATGTGTACGGCTTTGCACATTGTCGGGGATGATGGCTCACCAGGGGAAGTTCGCAGAAGCTCGGTTCCCGTAGCTTTAGATAGTTCTGCTGTTCAGAGGAATGGGAAAAAACAGTAGAAGGGCCATTATCATAGGGGATTCAATTGTTAGTGAAGTAGATACGCGGTTCTGCTTTTGACACAGAGGCTCCTGAATGTTATGTTGCATCCGAGGTGCACAGGCCAGAACTGTCTCAGATCGGCTGCAGAACGTTCTCAAGATCAGCCAGTTGTCATGGTGCATATTAGCATCAAAGATAAAGGTTAAAAAAGCAAAACAAAACAGGACGAAGTCCTACAAGCAGATTTTAGGGCGTTAGAAACAAATTAAAAGGTAGGAGCTCAGTGGCAGTATTCTCAGGACGCTTCCAGTGCCCCGTGCAAGTCAGAGAAGGATTGAAAGAATAGCCAGGATCTATGGGTGGCTTGACAGAAGGTGCAGGTATTAGGGTTTCAGATGTTTGGTAGAAGGGTTCTAGTTCAGGAGGAGGTGGAGCTATTACGCATTGGACGTTTGGACCTGTGTCATACAGGCATCAATGTCCTTGGGGTACCTTTGATAATACTTTTGGGGAGGATTTAAGCTGATGTGGTAGGGGGGATGGGAACCAGCTGAGGAGATTAGTGGACAGTAAGGAGGGAGTAAATAAAGCCTCTAAGCAATTAGATCATGAAGTCTGCGTGACTAAACGGAATAGTAGGCAGAGAGCACATGATAAACGCAAAGGGACTGGTTGGCAGAGGTGCATTTATTATAATGCAAGAAGTTTAGCTGGTAAGACCGATGAACCTATGGCCTGGATGAGTACTTGGATGTTTGATGTTTTAGCTATTAGTGCAATTTGGTTGAGGGAGGGGCATGACTGGTAGCTAAATATCCCAGAATCTCAAGATATTGGTGCCTCAGGTGGGATCTAGAGGTAGGTAAAAGGGGTGGAGAAGATTCATTACTGGTCAAAGAGGATATCATAGCTGTGCTGAAGGAGGGCATGATGGAAGACTCAAGCAAAGAGGCAAAATTGGCAGAGCTCAGAGAGATCAAGGGTGTGCTAAAAATTTTGAGGCTGTCCTACAGTCCTCCCAACATTGACAGAGGTACAGAAATGTAAACAGGCTATGGAAAGATGTGATCGTGATAGGAGATTTTAATATTCCCAACACTGACTGGGGTTCACTTCGTGGAATCTGGATCCAGATGGAACAGAATTGGTAGGAGCATCCAGGAAGCGTTTTCTCGAGCAACATGTAAATAGTCCAACTCGGCAATGGTCTGTAACTGGACCTAAAGTTGGGGAATGAGCCCGGCCAGTTGGTTGAGGTTTCAGTCGTGGATTACATTGGAAATAGTGATTACAGTTCCGTATGTTTTAGAAACTTTTTGACAAAAACGTGTGTTGCTGAACAAAGAGACCTTGGAGTGCAGGTTCATAGCTCCTTGAAAGTGGAGTCGCAGTAGATAGGATAGTGAAGAAGGCGTTTGGATGCTTTCCTTTATTGGTCAGAGGATTGAGTACAGCACTTGGGAGGTCATGTTGGGGCTGTACAGGACATTGCTTAGGTCACTGTTGGAATATTGCGTGCAATTCTAGTCTCCTTCCTATCCGAAAGATGTTGTGAAACTTGGAAGGGTTCAGAAAAGATTTACAAAGATGCTGCCAGGGTTGGAGCATCTGAGCTACAGGAAGTGGCTGAACATTTTGGGGCAGGTTTCCCTGGAGCGTCGGAGGCTGAGGAGCGACCTTATAGATGTTTACAAAATTATGACGGGCATGGATAGGGTAAATAGACAAAGTCTTTTCCCTGTGGTCGGGGAGTCTCGAACTGGAGGGCATAGGTTTAGGGTGAGAGGGAAAAGATATAAAAAAGACCTAAGGGGCAACATTTTCACACAAAGGATGGTACGTGTATGGAATGAGCTGCCAGAGGATGTGGTGGAGGCTGGAACAATTGCAACATTTAGGAGGCATTTGGAAGGCTGTATGAATAAAAAGGGTTTGAAGGGATATGGGCCGTGTGCTGGCAGCTGGGACTAGATTGGGTTAGGATATCTGGTCGGCATTGGACGGGTTGGACCGAAGGGTCTGTATCCATGCTGTACGTCTCTATGACTCTGACTTTAAGAGTGCTAAATTGAGGGAAGGCCAACTATGCCAAAATTCAGCAGCAGCTGGGAGATGTAGATTGATCAGAAAGTTGGCAGGTCATGTTGCTGGCGTACAAGACTTTGGTTTGGTCACATTTGGAATACTGCATAGATTTCTGATCGCAACAGTAACAACTGGATGTGGATGAATTAGAGATGGTGAAAAAGACGTTTAAAAGGATGTGTCTTGGTATGAATGTTGCGAGCTATGAAATCAGGTTGAGCAGATTTGGATTATTATCGTCAGAAAGATTCATGTTGGGGGGGATCCTGATTAAGGTCTAGAAACTTACGAGAAGTATGGACAGAGCCAATAACAAGTAGTCATTTTTTCAAAGCTTCGGGGACGCAATTACGCGGAGTCACGGTTTCAACATGAGGGGAGAGGGGGAAACCTAGGGGAGATATGCGTGAAAAACTCTTTAAACAGAGTTTGGTAGATGACTGGAATGCGTTGCCACTGAACATGGAACGATAGCATAATTTATGATGTATCTAGGCAGAGACAAGAATGGACAGGGAACAAAGGAAAACGGATCCTTAGAATATAGCCAAAAGGTTTAGATAGAGGATCTGTAACTTTCTTTGTTCTTTGTTCTTCCCGATGTTATATGATCAGGAGTGGCATTGATAATGCGATTGTTCTCAGTCTTTTCCATTGAGTGATGAATCAAGGACTAGAGAGCATCGCTTTATGTTTGGAGGGGAAAGAATAAATGGGAATCTGAGGGGCAACCTTCTTCACACAGGAAGTGGTACGCATGTGGAATAAGCTGCCAGTGGAAGTTGTTGAAACGGGTATATTAGAACATTTAAAAGGCAGTTGGACGAATACATGGTTAGGAAATGTTTGGAGAGATAAGGGCCAAATGAAGGGAAGTAGAATTAATGTTGATCGGCATTTTAATCGGTGTGGACCAGTTTGGGCCGATATCACTGTCACCATACTGTAGGATTCTGAGTCTGTGTCTCAGTAGTTGCTTTACCTCCACCCCCGCCACCCCCATTTGCAACTCACGTACCAGGATATCCAGATCCCACTGAGCCACAGAGCTTTGCTGTATATTCACTTGGCAATCATGTTTCTGTGGGAAGAGGCAAGAATTTGGAATTGAGGATGATCAGATCAACCACGATCTCATTGAATGGCAGTATAGAGTCGCTGGACCGAATGGCTTACCTCTGCTTCTGCGTACTGTGGTCTTTTCTGTATTTGTTTTAAAATATAAAATCTAATAACCAAATGGACATCATCTCATTTTACAATTTAGACTCCGGCTCCATGATCATCTTGGAAGGATTGTGTGTCGGAGGCAAGTGACGGTGGGTTACTTTTCCTGCAATTCCTCCAAAGAACCATCGATTTTGCCTTCATATTGTCAAAAACATAGGTCTAATACAGGTTATTGATCCAAAAGTACATGTAAGGATTGTCCACCAAGGAAAGAAGGATTTGGAAGGATTATGTGTAGAAGGCAGGTGAGAGTGGGTTTCCTTTTTGTTAAACATTCCTCCAGAGCAGCATTGCTTTAACCCTCATGTTTTCAAAAGAAATAGGTATAACACAGGTATTGATCCAACACTGCATGTAAGGATTGTCCACCCCAGAAACTGGGAGTTGCACTGTCCAGCGTAATATTTATGAAGAAGAGCGGAAGGGATGCCTGGAGTGTCTCCTGTCCGTATTAAACCTTTCCCTGGGTTCGAAATAAGGCTCCACAGCTGTCACATTGGACCTCCCCATTCTAAAAAAGCACTGGCTCTCCTTCCTCATTCAGCTATTGTGCCGTTATATTCCTGCCCATACCAAAATTCAGTCCAGTAATTCTGGCTTTTTCTGCATGCACAATTGCAATCCATATGAAACACCTGGCAATTGCTGCGTAGTTACCAACGTCAATGGTTGTAGCTATCCTTGAATTTGGCAGAGATATTTACAACTGTGCGGATGACAGTATGGAACTCGAAAGGGACGTTGACAATTTGATCAGTTGGACAGACGGGGCGGAAGTGCAGTTTCACGTTCAGTATTGGACGTGCCTTGACTAGCTTAGAAGACATGATTCCGAATTATCCCTACACCCTTTCTCGCCACAATTCCCAAATAGAATTCTACCTACCCACCACCGCTTCCTTTATTCAGGTATAGCTGAAATAAAGAAATAGGAACAGAGGAAAGCCATTCAGGCGCTCGAGCCTGACCTGCCATTTAAAGCGACCATGGCTAATGTTACCTCGTCATTCACTCCAGTTTCCAGCACACGCCCTTCAACATATTACCAATTTAGAAATTAGCACGTCTTCTCCAATATTCAGTGTGCAAGCATCCACTGTACTCTGGAGTAATGAAGTTGACACACTCGCGACCGTTTGAGAGAAATATTATTTCCTTAATTCTGCTTTAAATCTAATACCCCTTATCCGAAAACAGTGAAGTTTCATTCCAGATTTCCACTGAAGATGAAGCATTTTCGTATCAATCTCTGTAGCATTTTACTGATCTTAGATTGATCTATTCGCATTCTGCCAAACTCCACAATGCAGGCCATACTTCTCATCCCGAAGTCAATGAATGAACCTTCGCCGAACCGCCTCCAATACAACTACATACCTCCTCAAATAAGGGGAGAGCAGTTACATGCAATAATCCAAGTTTAGTCTAACTACTGTCTTGTAGAGATGCGGTGACACCGACTTACTTTTATGCTCTATTCGTTTCTCAATTAATGACAAAAACTAATTTGTCTTCCTTATTTCATACTCTCCGTGCATGCAGGTTGTGTTTAATTCTTACAAATGGCCACCCAAAGATCTCTGCAGCAAAGCAGTTTGAAGGATAACGTAACTAATTAGCTCAGAGGCTGAACCGTGGTGCTATTACCACAAAGGACATGGTGGAAGTAAAGGGGGAAAGGGAAGGTTGTGGGTGAGCGAGTTTGTTGGCTCAGTTGACTGGACAGCAGGCTTGCAATGCAGAGTGATTTCAGCAGAATCCGCTCGATTGCTCAGAGATGTTAGGGCTATCGCGCCAAGAGTTCTGCTACCATATGACCACTCATCTGAGACATGACGGCTCCCTGGATAGCCTCAGCACTGAGTCACCTCTCTAGTGAGTCAGCAGCGCTGCGATGTTAGTAAGACCATGGGAAGTAGGACCAACAGGCCTCTTGAGCGTGTTCCACCTTTAAATAGGAGCACGGATGGTCTGACATACCTCGGGTTCATCTCCTTAGCCTTTCTAACCAAGCCTCAATTTCCTATCACAATCAAGAATCAATCAGCTCAATCTTAAACATACACAAGAACTTTACTCCAGCAGTACTGTACGAAGTCCCAAAGACATACAATCCTCTGACAGATGAAATTCCTCCTCTTCTGAGTCCAAAATAGCATTCCTTGTCTTCGAAGGTGACCTTCTCTGATTCTTGCATGAACGCGAAGCATATTCTTAGCATTAAAGTTTATAACCCACTAAAAATTCTCTATTCAAATGAGATCACGTCTCTTTCTTCGACATTGCAGAGAATAGAGTCCCACACTGTTTAGTTTATGCCCAGAAGGCACTGCCTCCGTAACGGGGTTCACTCTCGTGAAGACACAAATAGTTGCTTTCCATGAAATAATGGTTATAATCTCAACACTAGCCCAGATATGATCTCATGAAAATCGAGAAGTGTGAAGCTAATAAAGCACAGCAGGTCATGCAGCCCACAAGGGACATGAGAATCGATGTTCCGGGCATGAGGCCTTCATCAGGAATGAAACGTTCATGCCCGAAATGCCTGTTCTGCTGTTCTTGTCGAGCGACACCCTTTTTGACTCTGACTTCCAGCGTCTGCAGTCCTCATTTTGGCCGTCATCTCAGGTACACGTTGTACATTTACAGTAACACTTGCCTAATTTATACTTGAAATAACACCCAACATAGAATCAGAGTCATACAGATGTACAGCACGAAAACAGACCCTGCGGTCCAACTCATCCATGCTGACTAGCTATCCCAATCCATCTCGTCTCACCTGCTAGCACCCGGTCCATATCCCTCCAAACCCTTCCTATTTCTATATTAATCCAGATGCCTTTTAAGTGTTTTAACTGCACTAGCCGCTACCAATTCCTCTGGCAGCTCATTCCATACATGCATCACCCTCTGCATGATAAAGGTTTCCTCTTAGGTCCCTTTTACATCTTTCCCCTCTCACCTTAAACGTATGCCCACTAGTTCTGAACTCACCCACCCTAGGAATAGACTCTGTATATTTATGCTATCCATGCCCAGTCAATAAGTCCTGCTAAGACTTGCTTTCCCCAAAAAACACATTGTCACCTGTTTACTCTTCACTAACAATGAATTTACTCACTGATTGCAAACGTGCTGTGGCAAAAAAGGTTTTTTTTTTCAAAGAGAACAACCCTGCTATATCCCATATCATCACCATTTTCCATACAATCATATGTCTGTCAATATAGAATTATAACAAACGATATATGTGCTTCCATTTCATGAACATTCGAAAGAAAACTGATTGAATGCAGGCAAAAAAATATTCAACTACACTTGTGAAATGTACCACAATCATAATGAGGTATTTGCGACAAAGGAGAGGAGACAATATTATATAATCAAGTAGCAACAGAATCACTCATTGTCGGAAGTGTCATGCTGACGACAGAAACCATTAGTCAATCGAAACTGCATATGTCCTACATTACCCTCCAGCGAGTTTCTTCCTTGTCCCCTCTATTTCGGCGCACCACATTGAACTCCATAACCATGTAATGTCGCTTTCTAGCAGCTCGACGTAACCTGCTTCCACTAAATTTCCAGGCAGTCCGTTCCAAAACCGAACGACACATTGGGTGAAGAATTTCTTCTACTCACTCCATATTTGCTCCGTTTTTACCTTAATCTAAATAAAATCGCGGCTTGTTCTTGTGACGTTTAGGGGCAGGAACACCTTCTCCCCATCTCTTCTGTCATGTCCCACTCCACGGTTTCGGAAACATCTATTAGATCTCTCTCAGGAGAACAGAACCATTTCTGTCAATCGATCCTCATCACTGAAATTCCTCATTCTTTGAAACATACCTTTAAATGTCTTCTGCAATCTACCTCCAATGCGTTCACATTTTTCCACTGATGTGGCACCCACAAATGTACTCTGTGCACGATATGAGGTATGACAAAGGTTTGGCACGAGATCATCATTTCCACTTTGCACTGATACGCTGTACAGATCTTACTAAAACCATTGATAGTGAATATTTTATTTAATGCTCTCTCGCTCTCTTCTTACATTTTCACTGAATATGCATATGTTCATGCAGATCCCTCTAGTCCTGCGCCCTCCTGTCAAGTGTACCTCTGATTTTATGCAGTCTTTAAATGTTCTCCCAACATAAGCGCATCACCTCAACTTTATCTAATAAATTGTCAAACTACATCTGCACACGACCTGCCAACTGAAACAATTGCCAATTTCGTTTTGGAGTTTCTGGCTGCCAACCTCATGATTTACATTTCTGTTCATATTCGTATCAACTACAAAACGTTTGAAATTTTACTCCTCACATATCAAGATCCAGAGTATTAATGCATATGAGGAACATATCACAATATTTTTACAATATTGGCATATGCTGAACTCCACACTATATACAAACTAATTTGTAAACGTCTGGTATGCTTGGCAGGAGTGTGTGGAGAAAGAAATATTGGGAAGTTCCCATCTGGTGACCTTTGGGAGCGTTCAGATATGTCACAGAAAAGAAACTAGGCTTTGCAAGGAGAGACAAGAGCTTGGAAGCACAAACGGGAAATTCATTTTCAGAGTGGAATCTAGCGGACAGATGGCGAAAGAGAATATGTGACTAAATGGATTTTAGGGGAAACAAAAATGAATTGGGGTGATGGGTGAACAAAGAAACTAAGAAATGTAAATGTGGAAGGAGTTTAGAGTGGGAAATGTCAAAAGAACAATACATATCAGTTCAAACGGACTCAGAGATTGCATTCGATTTAGAGTGGAGCAAGTTCAGATCTAAAATCTCAGAGGTTTTGTTTATGTTGACAGCTGTGAGTGGAGACTCCACATTTTCCACGGGAGTCCAAAATGTGAAAACATCTCTCGTCTCTTTTTTAACCGTTGCCAGCCCAAATTGCCTTTGCATTTTTCCCTTGTCAATGAATATTTTCGTCAGAGTGTTTTATGCTTCCTTGCCCGCCCTTGTCAACATTGAAAACTGGGAGGGTAAAATATGAAAGAAAGAACGGTTTGAATTCTGAGAGAAAAACATTAATGCCTGGGGAAACTCAGCTGGTCTGGCAGCATCTTTGGAAAGAGGGGCAGAGTTATCCTTGCAAATCTAGTGACGCAACATGAGACACTCGGACTGCTGTTGCCACTCGCGTTTCAGGCAGTGGTTTCAGCTGACACCTTTTTGTCTCTGCTCATGTTGCGAGGAGCCTGTGGACTGTACTGAGAATGTTCTGCTCCACTGAGGAAATCCTCTGACGTCTAAGCAGACTTTAAAGAGTGGATACCTTCAGCGAACCTGCACAACAGGATGGGAAGAGGGACACATGATTCAGGGAATTCCTGTTTACATTTTGAAGACACTGGCTGCAATCAGCGATGGATATATTCGTTCTACCAGATTACAACGTCTATAATCAATCATTATACAAACTGACCTTTATTAGCATTATGAATACAGTGGCTAAAAGTGCCTGGGAATACTGCGGCATATTTTGAAAGGTCTCCCGAGTGGATAGAAGAAGGAAACATAACAGCGACACATTTAGTGTCCCTAGAGACAGGCATAAATTGTAGGCTCTGAACAAACACGTTCAGCTGCGTGTCTCAAATTGTGCCTTGTGCCCAGACTGGGAGAAAAATAATCGTTGTCCAAATTGATGTGTCCAGAAATAGAATTCCTTTTTAAAAAGCACAAACTGAAGTGGCAATCGTGTTAATCTTCCAGTTTTGTTTTTTTAATCTTAATTTGAGCCAGCGGTGATTTTGCTAAATGTGTACATCTTAAAAAATATAATGACAGAGGCAAAATGTGTATATGTTGGCCCCTTAACGTAGGGTCAGTGATGATGTGCGGAGGGAGAACTGCCTTATTAATCTGACACAAGTATGCTATGCACAAAACATGGAATCAGTGAGCCATATAACGTAGATACATGCCATTCAGCAGTATACGTCTATGCTGACGAAGAAACAGCAAGGTATGCTAATCACACTTACCTCTACTTGATCCGTAGCCTGGAAAGCCCCAGCGTGTTTCGTGCTCAGACAGATGTTTTTTTCTAAATACTCTCAGAGTGCATGATTTCACCATCCACTAAGAAGACACGTTCTTATTTTTTCCATCCTCTGTGTGGAAATATAACAATTCTCAGATCTCCACTAAACCACTTGCTTCTCACTATACTCTGAGGCTGATTCGACTTATACACCGAGAACAGAAAAC
Source organism: Chiloscyllium plagiosum (assembly GCF_004010195.1). Lineage (NCBI taxonomy): Eukaryota > Metazoa > Chordata > Chondrichthyes > Orectolobiformes > Hemiscylliidae > Chiloscyllium > Chiloscyllium plagiosum. The sequence goes on from NC_057758.1 coordinate 818,087, forward strand.
AAACTTCAGCTCTGAATGTTGCGCCGATCTGTGGAACCAGTCTGAATCCTATCCAGCCTACACTATTCCATTTTCATACATATGTTTATCCAATGACCACTTTCATGCCCTCTCCTTTTCATAAACTCGCCAAGTTTATGGCGAGTCGACTACTTTTGCAGGCATTGCCCTCCACGCTACTGCTACTCTCTGAGGGAAGAATCCATTCCAAAACGTCTATATCCTTCCTATCATGCCGTGACCAGAACTGTATGCAGGTGCAGCCACACTAGAGATTTGTACCGCTGCAGCATGTCCTCTTGGATCTATAACGCAATTTCAATACCAATAACAGCAAACACACCGCATGCTTTCTTAGCAAACTTATCAATCTGGGCGTCAAACTTCATGGAACTATGTCCAAGGACTCTGGGACCTCTCTGCACTTCTACACTACCAAGAATCTTACCTTTAGCCCAGTACTCTTCCTTTTTTACTCCTTCCGAAGAGAATCACCTCACCATTTTCTGCATTAAACTCCATTTGCACCACTCAGATCAGCTCTGCAGCTTGTCCCTCTGGAACCTGCAACATCCTTCAGCACTATCCACAACTTCGCTAACCTCATCCACAAATTTACTAACCCATCCTTCTGCGCCCTCATCTCAGTCATATATAGAATTGACAAACTGAAGAGTTCTCAAAACAAACCCCTGCGCTGCACCTCTAGAAATTGAAGTCCAGGATAAATATTTCCCATCAACCACCGCCCTCTGTCTTTTTTCTGCGAGCCAATTTATAGTCAAAACTGCTATGTCACCCTCAATCCCATGCTTCCGTATGATGTGAATTGGATATGACTTGATTTGATAATAATCAAAGTAATCAAGATCTTTTGCAAAGTAACAGAATGGAATGATGGGGGGATTCAGATTCACAATTAATGAAAAAAGAGTGAATAGAAGCAAGGTGTGCGCAGACGAATGCAGCAAATTTGAGTGTTTAAAAATGAAAGGGCAATAGTGTCAAAGCTGAAACTGATGCGATCTGTACAGCTTCCAGTGTAAGCATCTCGATGGAGGTGGGATATGTTTGCCGATTGGCTGATGCGTTCCTCCCATTGTACAGTTTATATCGACGTGGTTATGATGGTGCGACACTTCCATATCCGCCACAAATTCACCTGCACCTCCCCACACATCATCTATTGCATCCGCTGCACCCGATGTGGCCTCCTCTATATTGGCGAGACAGGCCGCCTACTTGCGGAACGTTTCAGAGAACACCTCTGGGACACCCGGACCAACCAACCCAACCACCCTGTAGCCCAACATTTTAACTCTCCCTCCCACTCCACCAAGGACATGCAGGTCCTTGGACTCCTCCATCGCCAGACCATGGCAACATGACGGTTGGAGGAAGAGCGCCTCATCTTCTGCCTGGAAACCGTCCAACCACAAGGGATGAACTCAGATTTCTCCAGTTTCCTCATTTCCCTTCCCCCCACCTTGTCTCAGTCAAATCTCTCCTGTTCCTTGGATGCTGCCTGACCTGCTGCGCTTTTCCAGCAACACATTTTCAGTTATGATGATGGGAGCCAAGCTCACAAAAAAGGAAAATCAGGGCACACAAAATAATTCCAAAGGTGAATAATGCTGAAAAAGGAAACAAAAAAATTATTGGTCAGAGAGCGAATAACTCGTAAATCAAATTTGCCGTACCTGCACGTGAATACAATGTATCAAATAAATAGGATTAGTTCGACACAGTCACACTTTTTCACTCTCCTCACCTTTCCACGCTCCCATCACAAAAAATGACAATGTGGGTATTCCAAAGTCTGGATCTTATGGAAGGAAAGGCTGCGCGTGGTTTATTGCTTGGAAGAAGATCTTACAGACACATAAGAAAATTGATTATGTTAAATGTTTGGTGCTTGGGGCGGTGGAGTTGGTGGGGTGGTGGTTTGTAGAGAGGAAAAGAGAAAGAGAGGAACGATGGTCCATGTCCAAAAAGGGATTTGGATTGCGCATTAGCAAGAGATCATTGTGGAGGATTAAGACTTGTTATATCATAATGTTCCCGTTGGGAAAGGACAGCACAGGCCTGGAATATCCAGAATACGGTCAAAATGAACGGAATGGGAAAGAATGTCACAGAGAAGCTGGATGCCCTACCTTCAAGGCTCAAAGGCAACGAAACCAGGCATGTGATTAAGGAGGAGTTCATGCAGTCCTAATCGCGGGAGACAGAAACATACTGGACAACAACAGACTGTAATTGTTCAAACTCTCTTGCACCTGCTTCACCATTCAATATATCCATGATTCCTTCTATTGCGTTTCTATTTACACCTCCTCATTCGCCTCCAATAACAGTCCATTCCTCTGTTGACGAGAAACTGTTCGACTGGGTCCGCAAACATCTTTAATAATCCACATCCACAGCCTTCTGTGTTGCAAGACGTTCTGTGGTTGCATATTGCCTTTGACGAAAGCGAGAGAAAGAGAATTCACATCTCTCTCCTGAAAGTGCGAATCTCCTGGCCATTCCCCTCACCACGCCCTGCCCATTGTACATCAGTGCATTTTCTTTCCGGACCACCTACACCAGTACCGAATTCCTCCCAGCATTACTTCTTCAATCAGGTAATATGCTGCTGCTTCATTCCACTCTTCGAAACCCAAGTTGTAACAAGCCCAGTCTGTACAACCTTTACCCAGGAAACAATCCTATCGCTACAGTGATTAAACCAAGAATCTTCCCTCTGAACCAACTCAGATGCAAACATACCTTTCTTTTAATTACGAATCCAAAATTCATATTACATTCCCGATCTGATATTATCAGCCCCCTATACAACTAAAACAGAACATGCGTGTACTCTCCGTCTTGTCTGAAGTATAGAACGCCATTAGTCTCCTTTATTATGTTTTGTGGATATGTAATAATATGTGTGCTCAAAGATGTAAATCATTCTAACACGTCAGAATTTTGTAAAGGTTCCCTGTTGTAACTGTTTTGCTTTTATTTTTAAGGTTTTCTGTCAAATGAGCATTCCATTTTCCTACACTGTATTCCAGTTGCCGACTTTCTGTGTCTGTGATCTGCAAACGCTTTGTGCTTCTCCAAAACGTACGCCCCTCCCGATCTTGGTGCTGTATGTGAATTTTACAGTTTTACCTTCTCTCATTTCTGCAAGTTCATCAGAAAAATTGCCTGTCCTTTGTTTCCATGCGTCTTGTCTCTTCTTATTCCTGGTCCTTCTCTCACAATTTAAAAAAAAACCTATCTATCCAACACGTTGGGAAACTCCTTGATGTAAGTGTCTATCTCAGTCTATCTTTCCTACATCGATATCTGTCTGTATTTGATTGGCATCGCCCGCTTTCTGCTTGTCTTCCTTCCTCTGTTCTGTGTACCTTTCTTTCTCTTTTCTACGTTTCTTTAATATCGCTACATGTTCGCTTGTTAATCTCCCACTATTTCACAATCTCACTCTGTTTTAAAGATATTGCTCACGTCACTCTCACTCGGAGTGTACAAAAAGAATACCAAAACAGGGGAAGCTTTAGACTATGTTACATAAATTATTTGATTTGAGCATAAGAGGTATCGTGAGTAAGTTTGCAGATGATGCCAAAATTGGAGATGTAGCGGGCAGAGAAGCAAATTACCTTAGATTATAAAAGAATGTTGATAGTTGGGGCAATAAGTTGAGAGGTGACAGATGGAGCTTAATTCAGGTAAATGCGAGGTTCTGCATTTTGGAAAAACAAACCTACTAGGACTTATACACTTAATGGTCATGTCCTAGGGTGTGTTGCTGAACAAAAAGGCCATGGAGTGTTGATTCATAGCTCCTTGAAAATGGAGTCACAGGGAGATAGAACAGTGAAGAAGGCGTTTGGTATGCTTTCCTTTATCGTTCAGAGTACTGAGTGCAAGAGCTGGGAAGACATGTTGCGTCAGTTCAGGAGATTGGTTAGACCACTGTTGGAATATTGCGTGCAATTCTGGTCTCCCTCCTATTGGAAAGATGTCGTGAAACTTGAAATGTTTCAGGAAAGATTTGCAAGAATGTTGCCAGGGTGGGAGAATTTGAGCTGTAGGGTGCGGCTAAACAGGCTGGGGTTGCTTTCATTGGAGCTTCGCAGGCTGAAAGGTGACCTTATAGAGGTTTACAAAATTATGAGGGGCATGGATAGGATAAATAGACAAAGTCTTTTCCCTTGATTGGGGGAGTCCAGAACTAGAGGGCATAGGTTTAAGGTGAACGAGGAAAGATGTAAAAGAGAACTAAAAGGCATTTTTTCCTTGCAGAGGGTGGTACGTATATGGAATGAGCTACCAGAGGAAGTGGCGGAGTCTGTTACAATTGGAACGTTTAAATGGCATTTGGATGGATATATGAATAGGAAGGGTTTGGACGGATTATGGGCCAGGTGCTGGCAGGTGGGACCAAATTGGGTTGGGATATCTGGTCGGCATGGACGAGTAGGACAGAAGGGTCTGTTTCCATTCTGTACATTTGTATCACCTGTGACTCTATATTGATGTTCCTTGAAGAGAAGTAATTTCTCATCACCTCTGTTTTAAATATGCTGCCCTTGTAGCTTAAAACAGTGACTTGTCGTTTTAGATTTTCCTACATGAGGAATCATCCTCTCGACTTCTCGCTTGTGAACCTCTTCGGTATCTTATAGACTTTAAGTTGATCTTGTCTGAATGGTCTGAACTCAGGAAGCAGCGTGCAGTCTAAACTGTTCGATGTCTCTTCATGAGACAAAACGCTCACCATTGGAAAATATCTAGCTTTTATTCCAAATTTGCTACTCAAATGAACACAAGCTTTACTGAAAGTAAATAATATGCAGTCAGGTGGTTTATTTATTCAGCATGAGAGTTCAACAACATATCATATGATTATTCAACACATGTGGTTCATTCTTAAAGATCATTCTTAAAGATCGTTACGTGACTGTTATGCTTTTTAAAAATTATTATCCACAGTTTATCCGAAAATACTGAGTATTTTCTGAATTAAGGTGTGTCTCATTTACAAATTGTGATCAAGATTTTTAAACTGAGGCTCATGTCAACTTCTGCACAGACACAGAAACCGTCATTGACAAAAGTCGCTTTCTGCTGTTGTTGCGTACACACACATTTACTCACTCATGCACACATATTCACACACTCGCTGAGGCACACACATTTCCACTGCCAAACCCATAAATACACAAACACTGAGATATGAATACGCACACAAGTATACACAATAATACACTTACAAGCAGACGTGAATACTGAGTCACAATTAAGTAGAATGGATGGCTTTGAGGTATGTAGAGAAGAGGTGTTGGAAATTCTGGGAAGGGTGAAAATAGATATGTCCTCTGGGCCTGATGGCATTTATCCTAGGATTCCCTGGGAAGCAAGGGAGGAGATTGCAGAGCCATTGGCCTTGATTTTTATGTCCTCGTTGTCTACAGGATTAGTGCCAGAAGATTGGAGGCTAGCAAATGTGGTTCCCTTGTTCAAGAAGGGGAGTAGGGATAACCCTCGTAACTATAGGCCGATGAGTCTCACTTCTGTTGTGGGCAAAGTATTAGAGAGAACTGTAAGGGATAGGATTTATGAACATCTGGATAGGAATAATGTGATCAAGGATAGTCAGCATAGTTTTGTGAAGGGCAGGTCGTGCCTCACAAACCTTATTCAATTCCTTGAGAAGGTGACTAAGGAGGT